>NC_086352.1:23924636-24227043 GCF_036324505.1 Eleginops maclovinus
TGTTATTTTGGAAAACGTCGTTGCATAAACAACAACCATCCTGGTTGGTCACTGAAACCTCATTTTGTAAATTATCTTCACTTCCTGCTCTCTTGACATGCCCCATACCAGTAGAACTCTCTGCATATAAAAATAACCCAACACTTGGACATTCCCTTTGGATCTGGGTTCAGTTTAGGAAAATATTTGGACTTGGTATCAATGCCCCAATCAGCACCAATTGATCAAAATCATTCCTTCCCCCCCTCACTGCAGGACTTGGCTTTTAAAATCTGGAAGACAAAAGGTATAAAATCTTTTGGAGATTTATATATTGAGGATAGTTTTGCCTCATTCACCCAGCTGAAGCAGAAATATAATCTTAATAACTACCAGTTTTTTAGATATCTGCAGGTTAGAAACTTAGCTCAAACTAATCTAGTTCAGTTCCCTTATCCACCAGATAAAACACATACGCACTGGTTTAGAGATCTAATGCAGTTTTTGCAACTAGAGAAAGTCCGTTCCACTCTGAGGGGATCAACTGATGGATTTTACAAGGCCTGGCAGCCATTCATCACACACGTAGAGAACTGCAAGCTGGATTTTACAATTTGAGGATGATTGTGTGAGTTGAGTGTTGCTGAAATGTGCGATGCATCAATTCTAATTGATTGCGTCTGATTTATTTTGCCTTTTTTTGTTGTTGTTTTTGTCTCCATTGTCAGAAATTGTATACATATCACTTTTATTCTGTTTCTCAAAATGATCTATGTATTTATCATTCACTTTAATTTTTATTTAGTTACTTGTTTTTCTTTTGTGATGGGATGGGGGTAGGGGGTGTATTTGATCTGTTATCTTGGCAGTCTGGTTGAAATGTTCATTGTAATACATGTTGTAGGTATTGGACTGCTTGACGACATTCTCTGTATCATTTTTATTTATAAGATGAAAAATTAAAAAATAAATAAATATATACAGTGGGGCAAAAAAGTATTTAGTCAGCCATCAATTGTGCAAGTTCTCCCATTTAAAAAGATGAGAGAGGCCTGTAATTTTTATCATAGGTATACCTCAACTATGAGAGACAGAATGGGGGAAACAATCCAGGAAATCACATGGTCTGATTTTTACTGAATTAATTGGTAAATTCCTCGGTAAAATAAGTATTTGGTCACCTACAAACAAGCAAGATTTCTGGCTCTCACAGACCTGTAACTTCTTCTTTAAGAGGCTCCTCTGTCCTCCATTCGTTACTTGTATTAATGGCACCTTTTTGAACTCGTTATCAGTATAAAAGACACCTGTCCACAACCTCAAACAGTCATACTCCAAACTCCACTATGGCCAAGACCAAAGAGCTGTCAAAGGAGACCAGAGACAAAATTGTAGACCTGCACCAGGCTGGGAAAACTGAATCTGCAATAGGTAAGCAGCTTGGTGTGAAGAAATCAACTGTGGGAGCAATTATTAGAAAATGGAAGACATACAAGACCACTGCTAATCTCCCTCGATCTGGGGCTCCACGCAAGATCTCACCCCGTGGGGTCAAAATGATCACAAGAACGGTGAGCAAAAATCCCAGAACCACACGGGGGGACCTAGTGAATGACCTGCAGAGAGCTGGGACCAAAGTAACAGAGGCTACCATCAGTAACACACTACGCCGCCAGGGACTTAAATCCTGCAGTTCCACACGTGTCCCCCTGCTTAAGCCAGTACATGTCCAGGCCCGTCTGAAGTTTGCTAGAGGGCATTTGGATGATCCAGAAGAGGATTGGGAGAATGTCATATGGTCAGATGAAACCAAAATAGAACTTTTTGGTAAAAACTCAACTCGTCATGTTTGGAGGAGAAATAATGCAGAGTTGCATCCAAAGAACACCATACCTACTGTGAAGCATGGGGGTGGAAACATCATGCTTTGGGGCTGTTTTTCTGCAAAGGGACCAGGACGACTGATCCGTGTAAAGGAAAGAATGAATGGGGCCATGTATCGTGAGATTTTGAGTGAAAACCTCCTTCCATCAGCAAGGGCACTGAAGATGAAGCGTGGCTGGGTCTTTCAGCATGACAATGATCCCAAACACACCGCCAGGGCAACGAAGGAGTGGCTTCGTAAGAAGCATCTCAAGGTCCTGGAGTGGCCTAGCCAGTCTCCAGATCTCAACCCCATAGAAAATCTTTGGAGGGAGTTGAAAGTCCGTGTTGCCCAGCGACAGCCCGAAAACATCACTGCTTTAGAGGAGATCTGCATGGAGCAATGGGCCAAAATACCAGCAACAGTGTGTGAAAACCTTGTGAAGACTTACAGAAAACGTTTGACCTCTGTCATTGCCAACAAAGGGTATATAACAAAGTATTGAGATGAACTTTTGTTATTGACCAAATACTTATTTTCTACAATAATTTGAAATAAATTCATTAAAAATCCTACAATGTGATTTCCTGGATTTATTTTTCTCATTCTGTCTCTCATAGTTGAGGTATACCTATGGTAAAAATGACAGGCCTCTCTCATCTTTTTAAATGGGAGAACTTGCACAATTGGTGGCTGACTATATACTTTTTTGCCCCACTGTATATCTTTGCTACTTTCGGGCTTGGCTTACAATCTATGTTACGGGTCACAACGTGAGCCACAACTGTTGTTTTAATGCTGTGGCCGTAACATAGTCCAACAAGTGGTAAACTAAATATGGTACAGGTTATACCATTGCAGCAATGGGTATGTTACAGACTACATGTATCCCAGACACTTGCTAAGGTTCATAACATAGGCTGCAAAGTAGTACACAAAATAGTATTTACAGAGTGCATGTAATGTATGTCTTGTGTCCCAACAGCAACATCACAATAAGCTTTGAATCACTGGTGACAGTAATGTGCAAGGTGTTTAAAAGACAGTCTGCTGGATGTCGTCTCATGTCAGAGTGTATTTATCTCTGAGCGCATTTCCTCCACTCAAAATGCAAATCAATTCAAATCTGCCACTCAGCTCTAATTAAGAGGATGTATCAGAAATGGCAACAAACTGAGAGATTTTAATGGCTATATGCTTCTGGTACCTACAAAATTATTCTCAATCTAGGAGCAAGATAATCAGACGCGGGCGCGCACACACACACAAACACACACACACACACACACACACACACACACACACACACACACACACACACACACACACACACACACACACACACACACACACACACACACACACATAATTACACTATCATATGCAGTGAAAAATGAGCTGATGAGTAAGCCTTCTGTGAGCTGTCTCACAGAATTTTTAAAGTTTTTTGAAAAGCATACCAAGGCAGAGCTATGGACTGACATTAGTTATTTGATTAATATGAAATTATAAAACTTACGTAAACCTGTTACAGACAGAACTAGGTAAAACTTAATGAAGCAAAACATTTTGCCGTCGTTGAGTGTGTTTTTCTCTGTAGGTTATGGTGGTTTATGTCAGACTTCTTCCCTTTAGAAACTGAATACCTCCTCAACCAGAAGCAAGCCTGTGGACACTCTTTCATACAAAGCCTCAGAAAGTTTCTCTCAAAGAGTTGAGTTTGTTGCTCAGGTGAGGATTGCGTTCACCTGATTAGTTCTTTTATTCTGCCATGACCAAACAAAAAAAACTGCGGGAGTGTAGATGTACTTAAGGCAGCCCTCATATTTTCCTCTCAGCCTCTCCAAAGCGAGATTACACAAGGCAGTGAGTATTATAAGAGGCACACGTAATTGCCCTCATTTCTGACACAGACAAAAGCCAATGTTCTGGCTGCTCTTAAGTGAACCGTCGAGAGCAAGTCGAGGATTCTTCAAGGCCGCAGAAAATTGTGAGGGTCTTTTTTTCCCATGACTACTTTCAATCTAAGGATAGTATGAGTCAACCCATTTAAAAGAATCCTTGTTTTGGCAGATTGGTGCAACTTCAGTACAGTGCTGAAAAATGTATATTTTTAGTCTTTTTGATTCATCTGAATTGATGATTTTGTGCTTGATGTTGGACGTAATTTTAATTCATTTTCTGTCTGTTTTATTCCTTTTCCTTGTTTGACTGACAAACCAAAAAGATGATCAGGCCTTATCCCTTTTCAAACAGTGTGATCTCATTTCAAATGGTTACATTTAGAAATATACAATAATTGATTGTATTGACAATGAAACTTGGGGTGAAGGAGAATAGACTAAGGTAAAGCCCTGGCATCAAGTAAAACCTGTGGTGCTAATACACTGTCTCCACGTTTGACCTCTTCCCTCCCCACAAAGAAGCACCACAGTCGGCCCAGCAGGGAGTGTGAAGAGGTCATAAGAGGTTTCCTATAAGTGGATGATGGGGTGAAGGTGGGGCTTTTGAAATGTTATATGAACAGCAGAACGTGTCAGCACAGCTCTCAGGCAAGCAGTGTGTCAGCAGGCGTGGGAGAATAAGTATGAGCACTGACAGCTTAAGTACAGCAGCATAATCAAAAGGTGCGTTAGATAAATGTCACAGGGACAGGCGCAGGACATGTGAGTATAGAGATTTGATATTGTCACGGATACTTTGTTATGCTTTTTAAGCCTTTTGAAAGGACATTTCTAACTTTGGCCTTTGGTTCCCACGCAGTAGACAGAGGGTGGTTTTCAAAAGTGCTTTTCTTACATGTTCTCGAGAGTAGAATAATCTGATCATTGTTGTGTGGCATTGTGGAAGATAAAAGTGAGTGCTCCAAAGCTGTGATATAACACATTATATTTGTATTTAGAAAAATATTTAAATCCTTAAAACTGCAATCTTAATTGACACTGAGGAACAATGACCCAATGTTCAAGCGAATTGACAATTTTTTTCTGATTACTCGATGAAGAAAAAACTGAAATGCTCTCTTGGAAATTTGTCTTTTTCACATTCCAAATAGTGTCTTCACCTCAGTGAAAATGGCCTGAAGAGAAAGTGATACAGTGGGTGTATTTCTGGCTTTTGAGAGAGTGTATTGAAGCTTTTTAAGTTTGTTTGTGTGTGTTTGTGTTCAGCCTGAATGTCTGCTGGCTTTTTAAAACATCAGACCAAAGTCACCACAGATTGCGAGCTTGTGCTGTGAAGACCCAACCCATTTAGGGAATTCAGGGGGTATTAGATGGTGATTTAGGCCCTAATGAATAGGTTGCCAAGCCACACAAACACATAGCCTTGTCCTCTTAAACACACACACACACACACACACACACACACACACACACACAAACAAATACACACACACACACACACGCATGCACACACACACACGCACGCACACACACACACACACACACGCACACACACACACACACACACACACATACACACACACACACACACACACACACACACACACACACACACACACACACACACACACACACACACACACACACACACACACACACACACACACACACACACACACTAATCCTTCAGTGAATTGTAACCAGGCATTGCTCTCACCCCAAACCCTTCTTCCTGCCATGCTAAACACCAGTTTGTGTGACACCATCTGGTATCCTCGGTTGAAAAAATGAAGTTGTGTCAAAGCAGCATGAATAAGCACACAACGGCAAAAACCCAAAGACTCCAAAAGCCAACTGAAGATGAGAAGAACAAATATTGCCCCATTACTCATCCTTTGACCCTAAATGCAACGTCCATTATAGCACACCAACCATTGGGGTAGAACCAATCCTAACCCAGATACTATTTGCACATGAAAGCCTCAGAATATAGCATCCAGAGAGGTGGCTCTGGCTCTGATTTCAAGGGATATTTAGCCCCCTATTCAGCCATCAACAAAAGACGGGCATTCAGACAGGCGAGGAGGGAGGCAGAGCTCGCTGAGCCGTCACAGAGCTCATTTGTTCTCTGCTGTTTACTTAAGCCTCCCCCTCTTTTTTCCACTTCCCTCCAGAGGCTTCAAGCTTGGATGGGTGGGTGATTGGGAACCCTGCTTCCATCACTCTATCCCAGTGGGAGAGATAAACAGCAATTTAAATGGTAGTCAGAAAAAGGTTCGGATTTGCATGAAATTATTGGTCAATCAGCAGTGCCGACAATCGTCATCAAAACTGTTGCTGCGCCGTTGAACAGAATTATTCATTTGTTTTAACTCCTTCCAACACTTTGTTCGGTTGTTATTGTTTGGTGTGTCAGGGAGAAAGCACATCAGCACCTGTTAGGTTCACTGTAAGCCTTGCTTTCACAATACAGTTGTGCCTCCGGGTCATGGTCTCCCTTTCACAATAAAAGCCCTCTGTTTTTTTGTTTGCACACACTTGCAGGGTGTCCTGTGTTGTTGGTCGATCAGATGGAAACAGAAAAAGATCTGACATAGGCACCAAGAGTAATACAACCTGGAAACGCTTGAAAAAGTTATCTGCGTCTATGATCTCTGATTGGGAAACACTTGATGAGACTGAGAGGCCTCCTGATCTGGTTTCAGCCATCACCCTCCCCATGGAGCTTGCTCAGGCGTCTGAGGGGAGAGGTATTTGTAATTAAATATGTGGATTAGGGGGTAAAGTGGAGGTCACAAGGACTAGCTTTATCATGTCTGGGGAGTCGTTTCTCAGGTAGCAAACAAGGTGCTGTTAGATGGAGGAGAGGAGGAAATAAAGCGTGGGCTTCAGATAATCTGGGTGTAGTGTAGCTGTAGGAGATGAAGAAGTGACGAGAGGGAGGAAGGTACGCAATTAAACCAGATACAAGAGAGCTATTCAAATATGGTGTAAAGTAACAACCGTTTTGGATGCAAAGAAACATATGGAGCAGTTAGACCACCTACAACAATGTTGTCAGACATTTCTGTTCTGACTTTATTGTTACTTGAGTAACATGAGTTTTAATACTGTTTCAACCATGTAAAAGTACTTTTTAACTCTGTTACGCTACAGGCTGTCATCCTAAAATTTCAATGCATCCTGAAGATGTGTTTTGCAAAGTAGTTAAACTTATATTTCTTGACAGGAAAACTCATCAAACTTATCTTTATTCAATCCGCCTACATCAGAGTGCAGAGCAGTCTTTTTTGTTTCGTTTTTTGAACACGCTAAGTGTAAAAGTAAAGTTATCATGTAAAAAAACAACTCGCTAGATGCTCCCCATATTCTGTACATCTCACAGTGAGAGGAAAATCTTATTTGCTGTACACCAACAACGAATATGTAGAAGCATCATGTTAAAAACAAGGATTTCTATCATGAGTCATAAAGCTCTCATCAATAAAAATAATTATCTGCTGAATCAGACTCCAATACGCATTGCTTCTGCTGGAAACATTATATATTTTTTATGACTGCAGCAATCCATACAGCCATTGCTTCCATTATATCCCTCGCTGGCGCTCAACATGTTTATGAAATATATGTCTGCTTTGATGTTTGTTTACATTCATTAATTAAATTCTCTAAAGCTGCAAAAGCTCATCATTTGTTTCACTCCTCAACTCCCACGAAAACAAAGGTCCTCTAGGTTTAACGAGGTGTTTTTTTTTTTCATCACCCTTCACATTCATATTACTGCTGAGTTAAAGAGATATTAACTGACTTACCTATTATTGCCTGGGGAAATTGTGAATTCAAATCCACCTTCTGAACCATTTTCATGCATGAACGAATGAGACAGGTGAGCAGATTCATCTCTCACTAAAAGGCTTAAAGGTTATTTCCAGGTGTTTATGTATCGGTTAGTCAGAAATCATAATCTTAAAAACTGTCAACCAGACAGGACTAAATAATGCATGGGTCAGCTTTCTGAAAATGATGGATTGGTCTTTCATCGTTTCCCCTCACAATCAATATCTCTTCAGTTCATCGCATTCCCATCATTCATTATTCAAACTGTGATGTTAGTGAGCCACTTGTTTGTCTCTGACCTCAATGCTGCATTTACAGACTGAAATACTGGATATATTAAACAAGGGTATAATATTTCACCATGTGTTCTACATACCGACCCAGAAATACAGAGTAATAATATGTCTCATTGTGCATTATCATGTCTGCAGTTAACAACAATACTGTTTTAAATAGATAAGTGGAAATGACCCTTATTGTTAGAAATTGAGAGAGTTGGTACTCATCCAAAGAAGAGAGAATTACCTCGAGTTACTTTCTGTTATCGACCACTTCCAGCAACATGTTGAAAATGAGTCATCTAGTTTTTGGTTGCATGATGATGGGAGAAATACTATTATCTTTAACAAATATTAACAAAAACTATAACTTGTTAATACAAGCTGGCCAATGTCACTGTGCGGTAATGACACTAATCTTTTCTGTAGTTGATACATTTTGTTTATTTAAAAAGTGATCAACAATCAATATAAGTCAGATATTCATTGTTTAGAAAAATGATGATATGGGCCATGAGACGCGAGTGCACCCTTTCTGCGCAGGGGCACTGTCCATGGTGCTGATGAGATCCCTCTCCTGAAGGGATGCCCTTCAGCTAAATCGGCTACGAGTGTGTGTGTGTGTGTGTGTGTGTGTGTGTGTGTGTGTGTGTGTGTGTGTGTGTGTGTGTGTGTGTGTGTGTGTGTCAGTACTGTTTTCATTATCATTTAAATCTAAACACAAACATGAAAGTAAGTAAAAGTAAAAAAAGTTACATTTTAAATATAACTGAGACCGCAGACATGACTTAACAGCAGATCATCCTCTCAACAGGCCGCTCCATCACCTCTCGCCTCTTACTGGCAATCCCCTTATTTCTACTCATCACTTTGAATTGTTTTATCTTTGCAGCTCTTTTCTTTCCATTTAGACTCACATTGTAAACATGAAGTGCTTCATAGCTTTCACACCTTTAGTCAGTATTTAAACTGAGAGCAAATAAGTGCAGACCTTGTGACGAAAGTTAGGTGGTCTGTAGTCAAGCCTCTTGTCTCTGTGCCTCAATCTCTTTATCCCTGGACTGAGCTGGCCCTGGCCCAGAGCCTGTTCCCAGGCTGTGTGTGTGTGTGTATGTGTGTGTGTGTGTGTGTGTGTGTGTGTGTGTGTGTGTGTGTGTGTGTGTGTGTGTGTGTGTGTGTGTGTGTGTGTGTGTGTGTGTGTGTGTGTGTGTATCTTTATCCTCCCAGCAGGGAGTTATCTGAGGGTAAAGGGCTCACTACTGTTTTTACATAAACAAAGACTTTGGAATGAAACAGAGAGAGTGCACGGCCAAATCCCAGTGCCTGGCTGTCGGCCAGCCCTCCATGCTGGCCTCACCTCGGGCACCTAGTGGACGCCACGCTGATCCTGGTAATTAAGCAAAACAGTCAGGCACCATGATTAGACTAAGAGACACCATAGACTGAGGCGGGGCCACCACACAAAGAGTCACCAGAGCCATCCCTGGAGAGTTTCCATCAGACTTCACATAGTAGATAGACACGTAAAGTGCAGTCTGACACGTGATGTCCAATTATTTACACTGGCACTATCATTTCAGTTGTATTTATAAAGGTATGAATATACAGCTCTGCAAACAATTCAGACACCACTGCAGCATTATCAGTCTTTCTTTTTTTACTATTTAAAAGGTATGTCTTTGAATTAAATGCATTTTTTGTTGTTGTATTATATTCTATAAACTACTGAAAACATTTCTCTGTGTTGAAATTCAACAGACTCTGGAATGGCTGCCATTCCTGTAGAGATACAGATTTAAGAAACATTTGGAGTGGTCTCTTAATTTTTTCTGGATCTGTATAAAATACATGTATTATAATTCAATCAATCAATTCAATCAATATACCAACTATCTATCTATCTATCTATCTATATATATATATATATATATATACATTTACTACATATACTACACCACTGTCACATGACTTCTCTCTCACAACCAATGAGTAGATGAGTTTCGGTGTGGTAGAAATTTTTCATTTATAGGAGGTCATAGTAGACGGTTGGGTCAACAAAACATCAAACTTTGACACAGGAGACCAATGTTGCAGAATCACACCAGAAACACATCCTGCTTGTCACTGACCGTTAAGCTTATAGCATCTTGAAAATGTTATTTCGTTTTAGAGAACAAATATTACCAGGATCCACTCTCCACAATGTACACATCACTTTAATCCCTGCGCAGTCACTTACAACCCAGAGCACCTGCCAGCCTCCATCAGGTCACTGCAGTGAGGAGGCTGCAGGAAAACATTGCTGACTCCACACTCATGTCATCTAAAGCCACCTGCTTCCTTGCTCTTATTACGATGACTAATCGTGACGGCAACTCTACTCTTCGTACCTTCTCCATCAGCAAAACTATCCTGCACATTCCTAAAGAATAAACCAGTGCCAAATCCCTGTACTACTGTAGAAGAAAACACATGTTATGTCAATGAAAACATGAAAGCCTTTCCCTGCAGACACATTATTGCTAGATTCCCATGTGTAAATCATGCATTGCTATTAAAGTGTAATGCTATATTTGAAAAAGAATAAATCAGCTCTTCCCTATACCTATACAACAGTAATGCATAACAGAACATGTTAAAAGGTTCAGTCAAAGTGTTTCCTTGCACTCTGTCCCTGCAGGGAGTCACTTACTATCTTGACAGTTTATTGGCACTCCAAAGTGAATTAGAGTAAATGTGGAATATAAATATCCAAAACCCAAACACACAGCTTAGACATGAGCTCTAAGGACATGTATCCTATGCCGCTTTGCTAACGTCTAAAAGCCTGATAATCTAATCTACAGTAGGAGTTATTTTCAAATATGAGCTTTGCGAATACCACATCTTAAATGCTCTACTTTCAAAAACACTTTTCTGTGATACTTGAGTTTGGATTTTTAGACACAAGCTTCTAATAATTGTAAACAAAGCACAAAAAGTAAGGAAATGTGTGTTTTGTAAATTATTTCTGTGTTGTAACAATGGTTCTTGGCAAAAAATCTTATAACGTGTGAAAGCCTGTTTTTTTTCCTTATAAATGGTGCCACATTTATGAGGAACATGCATATGTGGGAGGAGCAGCAGAGCGGAGTATGTGGGTTACGCCCATGAAAATGAGCCAAATCTCCTCTGCCAATGCCAAACAGCTTTTTATTGCTGTGGACTCTTGTTTGATGGATTGGATGATTGAAGTCTTATGAAACAAGACATATTGGCAATTTAACAATTAAAAACAATTCAAGACAAACACAACAAATTTCCTTATTTTTGTGCTATGTTTATAAGAAAATCCCACTGACGAGAGCTCTGATATTACACAGTGCCCAGTACAACCAGTCTGCTCTGTGGACCAATGCACCGTTCAATTCTTTGCTCAAAGGCACCTCAGCCGTGGCGAAGAGAGGTTTGGATTCACTTCCAGAGATTGAACTGACAAGCAGAGATAAAACCATATGACTTACAATCACTGTAAATAAATGTTACTCTGTTCTCGAAGGCTGAGTAGAATCAATATTACACGGTACATCATCTCTAGGTCTGACCTCAAGCCACATGGGGATATAGTTATTCACAACATGGGCCAAATCTTCTAGGAAATGCACAAATTATGCTACACATACATCATTTACTACTACGATAGATACCACAGGTCAACAGGGTAATGTTTATTTTTAACTCGCGCCATATTTCTTCCAATGAAACATAAAAAATCCAGAGCAGTTTGCCCCTGTGAGCTTCACCAACATGACACACACACACACACACACACACACACACACACACACACACACACACACACACACACACTGAGACCATTGGCTACGATTGATAGGCTTGGGAGCCATGGTAATGGAAAAATGAACCAGTGAGAGAGACATAAGTGACAGTTAGTGGAGGTATTGTGTAGATCTGCGTTCATGGTGACAGGCACTTCACAATAGCAGTGTGCTTTCACAGTGTGTGTGTGTGTGTGTGTGTGTGTGTGTGTGTGTGTGTGTGTGTGTGTGTGTGTGTGTGTGTGTGTGTGTGTGTGTGTGTGTGTGTGTGTGTGTGTGTGTGTGTGTGTGTGTGTGTGGGGTGTGCGTGCGTGTAAGAGCATGTAGCTGTGAAATGTTTATATGCAATACTCCCCGTCTGTTCCTGTAACAGTGTCAGCTATATCCTGCTGTATTTAGTGGCCGTTTATGTGAAAATCTACAAGCAGCCATCTGTCATCTGCTATCTATGCAAAGAGAAGGCCAGCAGCACCTTTTTCATTTTGCATTTAAACCATTTTGTTTGCTTTTGGCCCGTCGGTGATCAAACAAGCATGACGTCATAACTGAACATCCCATATCACAGGGTCTGTAAAACAACACACACTTACACACATATACACACACACACACACTGCTCCAATGGATTAAGATAAGCGTGTTTGAGTTCCTCTTATGGAAACAGAAAAAAAACTGCGGTAGATAATTTGGTAGGCAAGTCTGTGCGTGTTGGTGATGTGTGCATATACGTGTGTGTTTGTGTGTGTAAAGTATATGATTGTTGAACCGTTGTAACTGGCCGTGTTTAAGTATAAGATGACAAATGATAGTACTTTGCCCCGCAGATATTTGTATTGCTTATTGTTTGTGTTCCTGAAAGGCTGTTGTAAATTAAACAGCTCTGAAAGTTGAGTCTTGTTTGCAGTGCATCAGAGAGATGTTAGTAACAGTGTGTGGTTTTGTTTTACAGGTGAAGAAGGAGCAGGTGATGTGTGTATACATGCATAGTTTTGGTGATGTGGGAATGGTTTTATGCAAAGAGCCCTGTGATGATAAGATAAGCTGAGACAGAGCAGTATCTTTATGACCCATGTTTATTTTCCTAACAGCAGGTGTCCGAAAAGTAAAAATAGGGAAGCAGATATAGAATACATTTGACTGGAATATTTATTTGCCTGTTTGATGGCAACAGGTGGTAGACTGCCAGTTTATCAATCGACTCCTCTCTGTTTAATATTGCCGAATTGTTTTTTTTCCTTTCTGACTCTTCTGTCCGTTAGGTAAGTCCACCATTTGGAGTAAAGTTTGAATTTGCCTAGTTACTGATCACGAAAAAAAACAAAGAACTAAGGATGTTTTCTGTAATCTGTATTTTTAAGTCGTGGCCTTTTGAGTGTGGTCGATTTTATTGTTTAATACTGACTTATTAAAAAACTAAAATTACAATTGGCTAGCTAGACCCACGATGAATCAATTTAACTGGCTGACAGCATTAAGTGCAGTTTCTTTATAGTATTAATTATAGGACTTGTAAAAACAGGACAACAATATGGATCTTGTTTTACGATATAACGAGTGCTGTTTTACATTGATCAACTTCTACAATTCATGGAGTAGGGTACCACCAAACCACAAAACCACACTGTCATTTTAAATCCCTTTAGGGTAACAATGATACGCAGAAAACTATACACTGTTTAATTAGTTAATATTTTGGTTTCTAGAACCACATATCTACTACAGCAAGAACCAGAGGTCTGTTTTGGTTTCATATCAGCCTAAACAAACTGTACTAAATGAGAAAATTCACCAGAGATCATTTGAATCGTATTGAACAGAAGATTTTAAAGCCCTCTAAAAAAATATAACATGATAAATCAAACTGAGCATTAAAACTGAAGGAGAGGCAGCACTTCCCTGGAGTCTGGTTGAGGTTATTCTGTTGTGTGCATGACTTAGTTCTCAAGGTGACAATGCCATCACAAAAGCACTTACTCTGAAGCCGTAAAAACAGATCCTCCTTTCACAACTCTTGGTTCAGATGTACAAAAAGATCCCGTTCAATTTGACTTTCATTCATCAAGATGTATTACCCCAGTCTTGGGTCAGAAATCACACTTTTCCTCTAATTCGCTTTTGACATCTTCAAAAATCTCCTTGACTTATTTCCCCCACGCTGATCTTGTTAAATTACGTATGATGGCTCAGCGTGAGCGCAGAGCTTTTTGCAGAAAGGAAACAAATTGAACTGTCAATCAGCCTCCACCTCTTTGCAGCAGAGTGCTTTGGTATGTGTGTGTGTGTGTGTGTGTGTGTGTGTGTGTGTGTGTGTGTGTGTGTGTGTGTGTGTGTGTGTGTGTGTGTGTATGTGTGTGTGTATGTGTGTGTGTGTGTCCGCATTAATCTATGTGAGCCTGCAAGTTCAAAAACATGTGTGAACATGCCTCTGCAGTGGTTTATGCCCAGAACTCAGTAAATAATGAACAGTTGACCTGACATCCTGTAAACAATGCTAGATTTGAGGCAGTTCACACACAGAGGACCTAATATTGTGGCTCTGCAGCTAAAGAAAATCCTCTCAGCTACTAATCGCTCACAGACAGGCTGCATGTCTGTAGGCTCTGTCATCCACATTGAAGGATGCTACTGACAAGGGCTCGACTGGAAACAAAGAGGATCTAGTTTGCTTTCTCTATGTGGAATATTCTCATTCCAGACACCGGACAGAGGATATCCAACATTCAGTTGAGAACACTCTGTCTGTGTCTGCACTGCATCTGTTTTTTCAATCTCCTGCAGACTCTTCTTGTCTACAAAGTGAGAGACAGAATGAATCATCCAGTGGGATTACTTCCCTCTCCACAGAATGCCAAAAATACCTTCTTCTGTTTGCAGTCCCTCTCTCTCACTCTTTTGTGTTCTGCATCATTCATAGAACTATGACGCTGTCGCTGTCCAATGAAAATCTAACACCTTCAAAGTTGTTATAGGCAGAAAGATCAGCGTCATGTTTAGGCTTCACACAAAGCATCCAACAGATGATAAAGTAAGGGATTAAATTGGTTGTGAAGCTGAACAAAAATGCAATAATTTTGTTTAATAATCTCGTTCTTGGGAACATTCATTAAACTGAAGTGAATAGGGAGTGTCCTAGTGTCCCGGCACAGTGATGTACGGAACCCGTAAAGGGACATTGGACAAAAAAAAAACGTAAACATTTCTCGTGCGCACGTGAAAGTTTCTCATGCGCACAAGAACATTTCCCGTGCTCACGAGAAAGTATCACGGGAATACATAAGCACACTCAGCAGTACACACACAGCAGTACATAAGCTCCCTGTCAGATCTTATTCAAGGTGTTGTTTCGTCAGACCGCTGATGACCGATGGAAACCCCAGCCTTGTGAATGTCATTGAAATCCATGAAAAACTTCAAACACACTTTAATTCACTCTGTAGGAGAGCTTGTTTTAATGGCAAATGCATAAAATAAAATAATAATTAAACCAGGAACACTGCGTATGACCGAACCTGAAATTTGGTAGGTTTGACACTTTTGCATGAGCATGAGACACGTTAAAGCTCCCCAATAACACTACTGACTACTCACTGCAAAAAAAGTCAAACTTCAGTTAAACATCATTGGGACTTCATAAGATGAAGCATCAAAGGTAGCCTGATTGTGTGTTTGTGTGAATATCATAGACTGTATATATAAAGATAAAGATGTGTGTAGTCTGAGTATATCAGACATGGCTGGCAGTTTTTCCAAAACGTAGAAGACTAGTCCAGGAGATATTATGGGGATCATAGTGATCACTCTAAATGCGACGGCCCTCTGCTATAGCAACAACAACATTTAGAGAGGCTGACTGATTTTCCATGAACATGCATATTCCATTTCTCATCATCCAGGCAAGACATGAGATAATTTGGCTAGCATAAACCCTTAATCTGAGGGTAAAATAATCTGTTTTAGAATGTAATAATTCACATGGTATGTCTTTTGATTTGGATTAGAGGCCAACAATCCTCTTAGCGCAATAGCTCAGGAGAACTTCTCACTGATAAGTTCACAAGTCCACATAGCTTGCATACACTCCCTCTCTTGGCCATTAACCCCCACAGTTTTAAGGTAATCTGCTTACAATATAATATCTGTCTACGAAAGTGTTTGCATACATCTTGTTTTGTTATCTTGTTTTAGCTTATCAGTATCAGTTGGAAGCTTTCTGCATCAAACCAGAGCATTTTCATCTCAGCATGGGTTCTTTTTTTCCCCCTCTTATGTCACCCTTTATAAGTTGTCACAGAGATCAGTGACACTCAGGATTACTAGCATGTGGGAAACACTTTACACTTTAATACCCAAGAAAAAGAACGCAGCCAAGGCTGAGTCCACACTTAATGCAGGTTTGTACTTAGAGGGGAGTGAGCTCCATTTGCGAAAACACAGTCTGTCACAGCTCCTGCCTGCTGCCATCTTTAAACATGATCCAGTGCTATCAAATAACTTGCACTAAGACAGGAGGGAAAAAAATAACCCTGAATCATTTAAATCCTCGACTCAATATTCTTTATCTTTATCCTTTAAGGTTCTTTATAATTTAATAAACAGGATTAAAGTCATTGGGTAGAACAGAGCTAAGCGAGGCTCGTTCCACATTTTCTGTTTTAGCCTGCACTCCGCATACTGAGTCTTATTAAGTCCTCGCAAGATTACAGGGCCTTAATCTCCGGGAACACATGTTGTGAAGAATAAAAGCAATTTTATTTGGGAAACCAGAGTCCAAGTTTAGCAGGAAATGAGCTTTCTCCATAATCTCATCTTTTTTTCTCCTGAGTAAATGAAAAGTCCCATGTTACAGAACCCTCTCTCACTCTCTCTCTCTCTCTCTCTCTCTCTCTCTCTCTCTCTCTCTCTCTCTCTCTCTCTCTCTCTGAGAGTGTGTGTTGAAGAATTAACTGTGTATTGTGTGCAGGATGAATGTGTACTCCCTTTCCCAGTCTCACACACACACACACACACACACACACACACACACACACACACACACACACACACACACACACACACACACACACACACACACACACACACACACACACACAGAATTTGCTCGCTAGTTCATAAATACCACAGCAGCAGACCAGGTTTTACCCACTGAGCCGGCTTTGATTTCTCAGGAATGTAAATCCACCTGTTTCTGAACAGTCAGGTTTCAGACGAATGTATTTATTGTCACCACTCTGCCGCCCCCCACCACAACACCACAATCAACCTCCCTCCACTCCCCATCACGCCCCTCCTCTCCCCCTTCATTCCCTGTAAATTCTATGCAGATTGCTGGCCCGTGCTTAGAGAAAGCAGAGAAAGCTTCGTAAAGATGATGATAAGCTAAAGCTCCAAATCCCAGACTTAGCTTTCTTATCGAAAGCTGCAGGAGCGAATGGAGCGCTTTAATAGAAGAAGTGTGTATCACAGTGTACTGCTTGTGTGTGTGAGAGAGTGTTTGTCTGGGTTGTAAATGCAAATGCATTAACATTCCTTTTTCCTCCACACCGGCACCATTTGATAAGCGCCGCAAAGGCTCTGTTAAGCTTAAACACTTTTATAAAGAATTAAGACACTCAGCTCTAATAAATTTGATTGACTATGCACTGTCAGTCTGCTGTTGGTGGAGGTATTTCAGAACAGAAATCCATCACATGGAGATTAAAATGTGAGTTTTTTTATCACATACGATTATGAGCTAAGCAGTGTATCTGTTGTAATGTCCTTTAACCAAGATGTCATCCCAGTTTCTCAGCTGGGCATTATATGAAACGGTCCGGAGGTGATTCAGCTCGGCTGGGATTACAGTGCACAGTGTACCTTGGTGAGGATGTCCCCTTCGCAATAAATGATGAAGAACCTCAACATTGTTATACTGCTGTGAATCCATACAGTGGAGGTTCACAATGCATCTCCTAGCAACAGCCGAGAGGAGTTGATTTCAAATACGACGTGACCCCTCTCTTAACCTGTAGTCCACTTTTACTGTGGTTGCCTACTTATGTCAAGTCTTTACACATTTTTCTCTTCTATTACATATGTTAGCCTACCTTTTTGTCCCACTTATTTTGTTACATTTTTATACATTTCTCATTCTTATAGTTGCCTAATCTTAAAAGGGCAACACTACTCCTGTCCTCAATATACTTTTTTATATGAGCCTTGTGGTCCTACATGAACACAACATTTTCAGACTAAATCAGAGCGGTATATCTTGTGTTTTATGAGATTTTATGTACGATGATTTTCCAGATTTCAGAGGAATACAACAATTGCATTAGATGTTTGTGCCTACTTCACTAGAAAAACTAAACAAACATTTGTTAACAATAGTGATGACCTTTGGTTTATTGTGTATCTAGTCATGCCACTGTAAATCAAGTTTTATCAGACAAGGCAAACTACGTTACAATAATATTTAGTGGTTTTCCAGTTACGATCTCAAGCTTGAATTTGGAAACCCTTATAAAGGCTTTGTTAAAGTCATATGAGATTAATAATTAGTACAAACTGCCCAGTTTCTTGAGGGTTAACTTTAATTTATGGCTGCAATAAGAGTTAATATTGGGAGCTCAGGCAGCGTCAGCTCCCATAATTCTCTTAGTGGCTTCTGTTAGCAAAAGACTGCGTTGAACACATCTGTTGCATCAATACAATTGTCAGTTTAATCTCCGCCGAACAAACTGCAATACAGATTAACATTAAGCTCCAGGTGTTTAGGTGTGTGGGAAAGCATGCTGCACAACATAATGTATTAAAACAATACAATGTGATGTCCTTCCTGTACAGTATATGACACGCAGCAGAAAAGGGAAGTCTATGAGTGAAATAGTTCAAATATAGAGAAAAAATACGACAGCTTCACAACTTTATTCTTTTTAATCTTATTAAGCTGTCCAATACTCATGTAATATAAAACTCATTACAGCAAATTAATTTCTTTAAGAGAAGTATACTTACTTAGATTAATTAGATTTTATATGTTCAAAAACCATAATCTAACAATTAAAATATAATCAATATCATTCAACAGTTTTGCTTTTCTTTGCCAGTTATTGTTGTCAAGATTTGACATTACAGCAGTAAATCTGAATTGCTCAGACATTAAATTAAACCCTCATCCTTAAGAAGACTTAATTAAAGCTTTTGTGTCTAAGGGAAGACTTCCAGTAGGTCAGACTGTTTCCTGAACAACTATGAGCAGTTTCTAAAAGACTGGCAGCTGCAGTTCAGCACTTGGCACATGCATCTCTCCTGACCTGGCAGCTCCTCCGGGGTCAGCCCTTGTTGCTCTGCCAAGAAGCCGGTAAGGGAGGCAGCCACACTGCTGCGATGTCCGCTACGGCTATCTGTACTGGCACACGTCCCTCCCTCCCACACCTGGGTCCCTGCTGCCCTTCCTGTGCACTCAGGTGCACGCACATCAGCATAATGAACTCCAAGGTAGACTTTACCACTTCACTGGCTCCTCACAAGACAAAATGCCAAAACAAATCTTGTCATAATTAGGCATAATCCAGCTCATTACCGTCTGCCTAATTATCCTATTAATAACACTTCCTAGGAGAGCTTGTTTGCGGCAGCAGCAGTGCGCTCGGGCAAATGTTTGTTCCTAAATGAGCAAACACAGAGAAGACAACAGCATTGTTCAAACATGGGAGCTTTGACAACAGGAAAAAACAGAGCAGGATTAATAGCGTCGCATAGAGCTTATCTTCCCGCTGAGGCCTCGCTTCAGCACTAGGGCTTTGCATTACAGGTGAAGGCAGAGTATTGTCATTAATAGATATTATTTTGATTTGCATCTGTGATCTCAGCTCAACTGTTCAATTTGAAGTAAAGGCATCGCTTTTTTAAACCTAACACTCAATATATTACCACTCGTTTCAAAGAAGTAATGCAAATAGTCTGTTTTCCTTGCACCCAGAACTCCCTATAGAGTACAGATTGTTTACAATCTGCCATTCAGTGATACTGAACCAGTGATAATGTTCTCTTTCCACGAAGAGCCTCTTCTAATCTCATAATGGAGATGGCACGGAAGAGATTTAGGGCCAATATAAGGCAGAGTAATATCATATCACTGACTTCATGTTCTTACTGAGGCAGATCTCATGCTGTTATTTTTTCAGCTGAAATTGGTTAATGGCTTTTTCAAATTGTTCCTTTAGAGCTTAGATAACAACACTTTTTACAGCAAATACGAAATATAATGATATCATTAAGATGCCATTATGCCCGCTTAAGCTCTATTCCTACACTCTGCGATATGCTTACATTCTCAGCCCTCAGTTTGAAATGTGAGGTATGCAAGATGTGTGAGAAACCCTGGAGGTTTTCATTTATGGAAGTCTTTGGTCACATGGATCATTGTAGCTGCAGTTAAAACTGGCACTTTAGGTTCAAGTGGATTAAGGTATTTTATATTTAGCCTTTCTCCATCTGTGTTCATGTGAGCCAGGCTAAAAAGTGTTATTATTGTCTGTTCAGTTGTTATATTTCTAATGCAATTTTGTTGTTTTACCTTTAAGGATCTTGGATATGTGGTCAATATATCAAAATACAGCCGATCAATGTAACGATGGTCATCACAATATTACTGTCAAATGAAAGTTTGATTTGTTTTTCTTTTCTCAGATTTATTACGTTTTTATTACACATTTCTGTACATATTCATATTTATTAACACAATTGCTGCCTCTGTATACTTATTCATTGTAAATCTTGTCAGATATCATGTTTTCTGTACATTATTGCTAGATTTCACAGCTATTATTTAACGTTTAATTAACAACATATTGAATACCTCCTCTAGAAACTATTACCAGAAATATGGTTATAATAAAAAAGTAACACATATCGGCTAAATGAAAGAAGGAAGCTGTGTATAAAATTGAATTTAGTTCACAATCATGTTATTGTAAATATAAACATATTAAGTGGTCCGTTGACCATCGTCTCAGAATCCCTGTGGGGGAAAGTGTTAGAGTTCTAGTTAAGTGGACATTCAAGTGTTTTGTTACACAATTAGTGTACACACTTATGTTGGTGTGAGTAAACGCCGTCTGACATGGTATCATCAGCACTAATGTTGGCGTAATTGACATCCGAGAGTATAATATCTGCCTGGTCTCAGTTAAATTCATGTTGTTATCATACATCTTTATTTCATTGTAATTTCAAACAGCAGATACATTTATTAAACAGCATAAATACCATACGTCCTACCTTGTTGTTTTTCACCTGAAACACAAAGTCTTAGCCTGTGCCTTCACCTCTAGGATTTTACAATATCACAACAGAAACTAACTCTTGCGTTTCTCTAACTCATCCCTCTCTGTAGCTGAACTCCATAGAGGCAGATCATCTGTCTGTATCAACAGGGCAAAGACACAAAGAAAAGTGAGAAAGTCTGCCAACTGCTGCGGGCGGCCTAAGAAACCCAGACCACATCCTCCTTGGCTTGGCTTGATGTGCAAAGAATGAATACTGTACATGTAGACTGGTCACACAAGCAAGAACTGTGAATATACACTCAAGAGTATGAGAATCCCTCCAACCGTTCACACACACACACACACACACACACACACACACACACACACACACACACACACACACACACACACACACACACACACACACACACACACACACACACACACACACACACACTCTTTATCTCTCTCTTTCTCCTCATTAATATTTAAATACTCCATTATCAGACTTAAAACCCTGTTCCTAACCCTTGTGTGTCAACATCAAGTTGATTTTCAAGCTGAGTTTCCTTTCAACATGGTGTTATGTTTGCCAGTCTGCAAAGCTTTCATCATCCAAAAAAAGCACATCCAAAATCTGTAGGTTATCATCTGTAATATTATGTATCACACTTATGCTTTTGATGTAAACTGAAGGAGAAAGCATGACAGGATGCGGTGTTTGGGATGCCTGTTTTATCTTTTTCCTCTGATCTTTGGAGAAGGAGAGAGGAAGAGAAAGGGAGACAGAGAGACAGACAGACAGACAGACAGACAGACAGACAGATAGAGAGAGAAAAGACTACCTGCGCACAGTGAAAAGAGAGAGTGGGTGAAAGGAGTGACAGCGGCACAGTATCAAAGGAATAAAGAGAATGAGTTATCAAGGGAAAATGGATCAATGAATTCACTTCATGCAAAAAACAGCTAACAGCAGACATATTGAACTCCTATTATGGAGAGAATAGTGAATAATTGATGTCTTCTTTTATTTCATTGATTCAGATTTTGATTCAGAAGTGGTTCAGAAGTGGTTCAATGATTTATATGTGAGCTTTAGAGCTGCTTGCTTACAAAGACAGTAAATAATCATCTTGCATGGAGGTACACTTTTTATCCCGGTTCTACTGTCTGATTATGTATATACTGAATACTGAGATAGATAAAGCAAAATCTGAAATATGGTCAAAATCCCCATGAAAAAAATCTACTTTAAATCTGATTTTTAGGATTTCCAGACTAAAATAATTGACGTTGTGAACCTTTGCAGTGTAAATGCAAACAACGCTTGCAAATGTTTGGGGCTTTGAGGGTCACAGAGACACAAACACTTACATATTGCCCAAAATTCAAACACCCACACACTCAAGAAAGTCATTGTGTTTATGGGGAGACTTAACAGATATTAGCAGAAATGTTTAACTAGATTCTAGAAGCTAAGAGAATAGTTTTCATAATATTTCCTTTCTTAATTCCTTTTATAATCTCCATTTACAACTTAAATCACTGTGTTACATATGAATTATAAACCAACCTCAATTTAGGCATATAATTCATTTGAGTTAAGAAGCTTAAAAATGATGCTGTTATAATACTGTGAGTATAGCAAAGGAAGGTCCTTACAAGCAACAAGTCAAACAAAAAAAGAGCAAGACATGTACACCCCACATAATGTACTGCGGCCCCGATGACCTACACCAACGGAGCATCACCAAGGTACCGAGCGTACTCGTCTCCAGTTCAGCTGTGAAGTCCTCGGGGAGGATACATCATGGAGTGATGCCAGCTAGCTCAGCCTCAAGTGGACTCCTTCCCTTTGCTCAGAGGAAGGACAACATCTTCACGGCCAAACAGAAGTATGACAGCGAGGGGACAGGAGTGCACTGAGACTGGGAATATTGTTTTTCTAAGGTTTGACAGGCTCACTGTTAATGATCAGTTTCATGATAAACTGCTGCTCTTAAGTGGTCACTTAAAATACCAGGAAGATTAAATGCTTATTTACTTAATGCAGTCTGTGCAACTGTGTTTCTGTTTCCTTGAGAGTCCCATTTGTACCTCATTGCCTCTTCTAAATCATAAACACTAGTAACGTTTCAGTTTGCTTTGTAATGTTAGCACAGCCACCACTGCCAGACCAACCGACAAAAAAAACATGCCACCAACCTTCATGTACTTCCTATAATAAGTCATCACAGATAAGCTCATTTAAAGTATTTTTTTAAGAATTCAAGGTATATTTTTAACAGCATAGATACCATCTTCAGTATACACATATAGACTAGAATGTTTAGCAAAAATCTCAATGTATTTCATAACAAGGTTTTATTATTTTATTTTATATTTTATTTCTCTTTTTTAATATGATGAGATTTCACAGTTGATTAATCGGAGCAATATTAACACTTCTGAACAGAGAACAAGCTAACTTTGGTCAAGCAATGAAAAGTTTAGTTCATAAACAAAAAAGACATTCTAAATTTCACTTAATCTGAAATGTCATGTAGTGTTGGACATGATACACTATAATCTTCACATGAAACAAAACTTTTTTTACGTATCACTTGTTAGACGCTTTTATCCAAAGCCGCTTACATACATTCCACACTGTGGACAACCCCCACAGGAGCAAATTGTCTTGCCACAATGACATGCTGACTGCAGTGGGTCTGGAACCCGCTCTCCCCTGATCCGAATATCTATGCACTATCCCACTGCGCCACAGCCTCCCGTGAAACCTGGAAAGACTAAAACTACCATGGCAAGTGAGAACCAGAGAAATTTTGTCACACTGGAATATTTTCCTGTTCTCAGATTCCTTGTTGGCGCACAAACACACTTTGACAAACAAACAGACACACAGATGAATATTAAAATCCAAAGTATTGAAACATCCTCTCTAGATATTTCAAACCATCCCGAGTCTCTCGGGCTAACAACAAGTATGCTCCTGCAATTAGTCTCCATAAAACTGCTGCTCACTGGGCTACTATAATAAATGCGGTTATGGATGGGCTTACCCAAGCAAAACTAACATCCACCAAGTGCTAATGATAGCAAGACAGTGCACATAATAACAAACTGTGCTCTGCCTTCATAATGAGACACATGAAAGTAACATAGAAAAGGATGAGCTTCAGTTTACTGAAAGCAAGCAGAGGAAAACAATTGCAAGCATTGGCACAATCGCCAACACCAATATGCAGAAATGAAGCTCAGAGTGCACATTTTATTGGAAGATTTTAGTATGATTTATGCACTTGTCTGTGCAACATACTTTCTTCCGCTGTAGGTGAAAGGTTGAAGAGTTGGAGAGAATTTTAAGGACTCTAATAGCCCAAGGAAGTGAAAAAGTCATTCTGCTCTATTTTATACTCTCAGAGATGTGTGAAGGTCAAACTACCTCTCACACACACCCACGCATGGATGCTCGTCTTGTTTTTTCCACCAAGGGTATTGAAAACCACTTTATCTTCTGTCCTGTGTTTCCTGCTTGTTCCGATTTGCTGTTGTTCTGTGTTGCCAAATGCCCAATTTCCCAGGACACAAAATGATTTGTCCTGTACAAAAGATTGTTGGTAGCTTATCAAAAAACTAAACGGGATGCTCTAATATAAGTTGTATAACTGCAAGTGTAAATAAACCCCAGCAACTTAAAAAAGGCTAAATATTAATGTTTACATGGATTCCCAAGATACCTGATATTGCATACACAAAATGATTGAGATTCAACTTCATTTTGTTGAGTTGGGTCTGGACTGGGAACATTTTTACACCCCATGTGTAAAGTTACAACAAAGCCATGTGTGTATTGTATGCTATGTAAAAGTTAGACTCTTATTTGCAGAAAAAGTATTTTGTACCTTTTGTTTGGGCTACAGCCAAGAATACAGAAGCCCAATGCAAATGGAAAACCAACCATGTGCTGACCACAAATGAGAACGTTAGAGAACATCAGGTTACAATGCAAAACAACACCATTAGACAAGCAGCACTATTAATCATCAACCTGATATTAATGTCACAGGCTCGACTGTTGGGACGTAATGTTACAAGACACAAATAATAGACAAAATAAACGGAACAATAAAAAATAAAACCATCCAAGAAGTAACAAAAGACAAGGTCATGAATTACACAGAATGAGACAAAATGAACTCAACTACACCTTCTTATTATCTGAACACAAATCAGGTAAATCTGATGGTACCCGAATACACACAGTAAAGATAGATTGACAAATCTAAGTGTAATGTAACATTTGTCTAAATGAATATTTTAAACACAGCAAGTCTTATCTGTTTTGTTTTATTGTCTATCACGTAGTTCAATGTTTTTCGCAAAGAGCAGATATTAATGTCAGACTAATGTTAGATTATGTTTAAATTATTTTATAGATGGTTTTTTTTGTGTGTTTTTTTCTACAGTATCTTCAGTATGTAGTAAGCTATGGTAAGTTCAGGGTATGTTCGTTGTTGGCAAATACACTATGGTGAGGTTTTTTCAAGGTGGATGTTATTCCAAGGAAAATTAGCTGGATTCAAATTAGATTCTGGGTTTATTGTCCTTTTTATAATAACCTGTTTGTCAGCTGAAACCTTGTGCTCCTTGGCTGCCAGAACATCCTTCTTTGAATACTACAGTCCTGCAGGAAGGTTATTGCTGATGTTGAAGAACAGACAACCCCCCTCACTCCTCAGATACTAAACTGGTTGGAAACTGCAAACGCACCACAGAAATAGCCAGGACCCACAATGCACCGGGCCTGGCAGCCAGGAAGCAGATGGGTTGGCTGGCCTTACTGGATAGCAGGGGCCCAATAGTGGCACCGGTTCTTGCTTTTGATGAGCTATGCACACAAGAAACCAGAACATCTGGTCCGACCATGTGGCACCTCCATTTGTCCAAGGACCCTTGAAGCAAGCCCCCTTCAACACACACACACACACACACACACACACACACACACACACACACACACACACACACACACACACACACACACACACACACACACACACACACACACACACACACACACACACCTTCCAGTGCCAGCTGCCTCCACGCAAATGTGAGCTAAATCCAATGAATGATGCATGTTTTTCGCAGTGTGGGGTGGGTGAGACGCTGGGTGAGACGAGGCAGGGGGGTAGGTGTGGCGAGCCCACCACCCCTCAACTGAGCCCCCTGCTTTACCGTCATCCTTTTCTGTGACTTTGATTAAAAATCATCCCACTCTTTCCCAAACAACTCATGAATATGCAGCAGCGTAATAAGCCCCGTCTCAAAGCAACTGATTTGTCAATTGTCTGCATTTCATCAAGATTGAGCAACACCTCAAGGGTGCTATAATCGAAAGCTGTAAAAAGAAGAGGGAGGAAAGAGCCTGTTCACCATTAAATGCTGCGTTATCTTAATCATTAGGCACTTCGGGAGCTTAATTAACGACCTGACAAGAGCTGGGTAGAGAGTTTGGAGTTGATTGGTTGTCGGAGGTGTTGAGTGAGTATACCGAATGCTAAGTCAGGGGAGGAATTCTTGCGAGAGAGAAGGGCGGCTGATTCGCTTTCAAAAACCAACTCAGCAGCAGCCATTAGCCTGTTTTAATTAAGCATAATTAGAGATGCGATTACAATGATGGGTTTGATAACCAGTATTAAATCATTCATGCATAAATGTTATGTTAAAATAGATGAGGGGGAATAAACGAGAAACAGGAGGGGCGGTTGCCAGTGGAGGTGGAGAGTAAGTAAGATGTCGGGTGAATATGTGTGTGTAAGTGAGAGAGAGAGAGAGACACACAGAGAGAAAGAGAGGGGGGGGGGGCGGTGGCTGGCATGCTGCCACCAATTAGTTGGATGTGCTCAATTGCAGGAATTCTCTTGTGTCGTGACTCATGTTGACAGGTGTTCAGGGTGAATTATTTGTACTGGGGAGACAGAGTATGCACACACACACACACACACACACACACACACACACACACACACACACACACACACACACACACACACACACACACACACACACACACACACACACACACACACACACACACACACACACACACACACACACACACACACACACACACACACACACACACACACACACACACACACACACACACACACACACACAAAGCGTGTTCATCCCATAACCCAGCTCTGATATAAATCCAGCATGTTTATTGCTCTGGTCGGCAGGAGAAAATGAGATTGGACACTCTTTCCTCCTCCTCCTCTCCCCTCTGCTGACTGGCTGACTGGGTCATTTTTAAATGCCTTGTAAATTTGTCAGCCATATTAAGTGCCCATTAAAGGGCACCAAGCTGGAGGAGGAAGCAGGAAAGAGAGGCTCGTATGGCAGTCCCTGCCTGGCATTGCTCCCACATCCATCCAGCTTAATGGTGCCCGCCCACTGTGGCACTGGAGAGTCGTAGCTGTGATGTATTGTGGCAGGGATGGACACAAGCTGGAGGAGGCAGATTAGCTGCTACAGGCCAGAATGTGTGGAGGTAACCTGGCAGCTGCCTTTATGCCCTGGCATAGTGATCTGTAGCCCTCTACCACAGGGTTTCTAGGGTTATCAAGAGGGTGAGGTCCAGTTTTAATTTGACTTAGTTGGACAACTGTAATGGGTGGTAATTCCAAGATAAAATGATTATAATGCCATAGAAGGATACAGAAACTGTGTGTCCACACCTGATAGTAGAACAACAAGCACAAACAGCTATCAATGGGTTGTTATCACCCTCTGAGCAATAACACTCAACATATTTTCTTTTTAGCCTCCATGTTGATTACATGTTAAGCTCATGAAAAAAAAAATCCCAATTCGGGGGCCATCAGGCCTTCAGAGGAGCACATGAATACAACCTGGGCTTAGTGATGGTCTGAGCTCTCCAACTGTTGGGCAAATGCTACTCTTTAACATTGACCTGACATAACAAAAAAACAAAACTAAGTGCAACAGATTTAATCCAACAAGTGTATTTGCAACCAGTCAGAAATGGGAGGGATCAGAAAATAGGAGTGCAAAGGAGTGGAGGGTGAAGCTAAAGATCAACGTGCTTTACTGGACCAGCATGGGGGACTTTGTCAAGAACTGTGCGTTAAAGTGATTTTCTTCTTATGTTTAGAAGTAACATGTACATCTTCATTTAGGTCAGCAGCACTCTGCTCCACTTCCTTGGTAATGAACAAAGAAGAAATCAATTCATTTCCATCATTGGGTTCTGCACTACATATCTTGTCAATATAAGGAAGGTCGAATCTTCAGCCTCGTCTATAAGAGTCCATTTTCTGACACACACGATAAAAAAGCCTCTCCATTAAATCAATGAAAAAGACAGAAATAACAACTTGTCCAGCGAAAGGATGCTTCAAGGCTCATGTTGCCCGATACAAAGTAAAGCCTCCCGATGTGCTGGCGCTGGTGAACTGTCCATCACAAAGACAGAAGAACAACACTGTTGGTGGATCTGCAAATATGAATAAGACCTTTTGGTAGTTTCTAAGTTCTGCTCATTTATTATTGTTGACTGTTAACGAGAGCATTGGACAAACATCCTTACTGTTGGTTAACAGTTAAAAGGGTTGCATTATTAACATAGCTATTCAAAATGCAATGTTGGACTTTTATCAACATAACAGTTGATTGAATAAATTATTTATTAAATGAAACAGAGATAGTTGATATCTGATAAAGGCCTAGCATCCTGCTTTTGACGATGGGTTGTTGCTTTAAATAATGTGTTTGATGGATGACTCCATAAAAATAAAACAAGAATTGATGTCTCTTAAAGCCCAGTATGAAAAAATGTCTATAACAAAAGCAGAAAACAGTCTAATCCGTCTGAAACAGAGTTACTATGAACAAGGTGAAAAATCTGGGAGATTGTTGGCTTGGCGTATTAAGAAATTGGACACAGATAGGGCAATTAATGCGATCCAAACCCAAAGTGGGACAATATCAGCAGACCCCCAGGAGATCAATAAAACCTTTGCCTCTTTTTACAAAACACTGTATACATCTGAAACTCCTGAAAACGTAGGTAAACAGAATGATTTCCTGGATAAACGTTGTATTCCTACTATAGCCGATGATTCTAAAGCACATTTGGACGAAAAATTAACTCTTTCAGAAATCTCCAATGCCATTATCAATATGAGGGGAGGTAAAGCTGCGGGTCCTGATGGACTCCCAGTTGATATTTACAAGATATTCAAAGATAAACTACTGGGACCTCTTTTGGCCATGTATGAAGAGGCCTTTCAACAAGGTTGTCTCCCAGAATCCCTGAGGAGTGCACTAATAACACTTATTTTGAAACCTAATAAATCTCCCACCAATTGTACATCATTTCGGCCTATTTCTCTGCTTAATACAGATACTAAAATTATCGCTAAAGTCATGGCTAGAAGATTAGAGCTGGTGCTTCCAACTGTGATCAATCCAGATCAGAACGGTTTTGTGAAAAATCGCCAGGCCTTCCATAACGTAAGAAGAGTGTTGAATTTAATACATGTGAGGGAGGGAACTCCTGACACAGCCATTCTATCTCTGGATGCTGAGAAGGCTTTTGACAGGGTGGAGTGGAGTTACTTACTTGATGTGCTTTCTTGATTTGGGTTTGGCAACTACTTCCGAAAATGGATTGAAATACTGTATACTGACCCTATGGCAGAAGTCGCAACCAACTATATAGTATCACCTCCTTTCAAACTCTCCAGAGGTACCCAGCAGGGGTGCCCTCTTTCACCAATGCTCTTTGTCGTGGCCATGGAACCTTTCGCTATAGCGGTGAGATCACACCCCTCAATATCAGGTATCAAAGTAGTGGACTTAGAACATCGCATCTCAATGTATGCCGATGATACCCTTCTGTTTCTAACAGACCTAAAGAATTCAATTCGCAATCTAATCAATTTAATCGACACTTTTGGAAAGTTCTCAGGCTTTAAAGTAAACAAAACAAAATCTTGTATCATGTTTTTGAATAAGCAGGAGAGATTAAATCCTGTTATAAACCATCCTTTTAATAATGCGGTGAATGGATTCAAATATCTTGGTATTAATGTTACCCCAACCACAGTGGACTTAGTTTCCTGTAACTATGAACCTATGATGACTTCGATAACTGAATCTATGAATAGTTGGTCATCTATGCCAATCTCTCTTTTGGGACGTATAAATGTGATCAAGATGAGTGTACTCCCTAAATTTCTATATCTTTTTCAATCTGTCCCTCTACCCCCCACCACCACAGTTCTTTTTAAAAATGAAGCAACTATTTACAAAGTTTATTTTGAACAATAGAAGGTCAAGGCTGCGATTCTCACTTCTCTATTTGCCATATGAGAGAGGAGGGTTACAATTACCCAATTTACAATGGTATTTTTGGGCTGCCCAGGTTAGGGCAGCAATGTTCTGGTTCTCAGCTGAGCCTATGTTACCATGGGTACAAATTGAAAGTACTTGTACAAAGGGCTTGCGGCTTGACACTTATTTATACTCTGCGCCTGTCAAAAATTAAAAAAGCTCATTGATAACCCATTTGTGAGAAACACAATTAGTATCTGGCATGAAGTACAATTATTTCTAGGTGAAACAGCTTTTCTTTCATGTTTTTCACCAATATGGGGAAACGACAGCTTTTCTCCCGGCAAAAGTGACCTGGGCTTTAAATTGTGGGCAACAAAGGGCATTTCTAAAATCATGAATCTATACAGTGATAACAAACTTTTGGCATTTGAAGAACTTAAAAATAAATATGACATACCTCAGAAACATTTTTAAAAATATTTACAGCTACGAAGCTTCATTTATACGCAGACACATTCTGATGTACAACCTCCTTTATCCATATTAGAACATGTGTCGGTGAATAACGGTATTGGCAGGGGTCAAATATCCTTACTTTATAACATACTGGTGAAAAACCATAAAGACTCCACTGAACATAAGAGAGCACAATGGATAGGAGACTTGCAAGAAGATATCTCTGAGGGGGAATGGGGTGAGGTATGTTCAAGTGCTCATCTCCTAACAATAAATACTCATCTCAAACGGATTCAGTACAACTGGATTATGAGGGTCTACATTACTCCAGTTAGACTGAATAAGATGAATCCAAATATTCCCGATATCTGTGTCAAATGCAATTTAGAAAAAGGCACTTTATTTCACTGCCAGTGGAGTTGTCCTGAGATACAAAAGTTCTGGAATGAAATCATAAGAATGATTTCTAAAATTACCTTAAATCCAATCCCCAATTGCCCTAAACTTTGTATTCTGAATCTGTACCCAGAGGACTGTTTGTTAAACAGCAAAGAGAAGAAAATGACAGATTTATGTCTATTACAAGCAAGACGTTTGATCTCTCTCTGTTGGAAGGATGTAAAGAGCCCTTCTGTTGGCCGCTGGCTTAAAGAGTTGTCTGCATGCCTTGTCCTTGAAAAATTAACATACACAGTGAAAAAGAAATCAGCCAAATTCTATGAGGTTTGGACTCCCTTTCTTACATTCCTGGAGAATTGTGATTGGGAAGTTTTGGAGATTTGAGAGTGGTATATCCATAGTGAATACTGAATGTATAATAACTTTGATGTCTACATACAACCATATTGTGTCCAGCACCTATTTTATGTCTTTTATGTAATGTTATAAGCCTGTATGTGCGTTGCATTTTTTAATTTAATTTAAATTATTATTATTATTATTTAATTAATTTTAATCTATCTTCCTTTGTTAGTTCTGTTTATTTTCCCTTAGGGAGGGGGAGGGGGGATTTACATTATTAATGTTGATGTTTAACTTTTTTGCTATAATGTACGATTGTGGATTGTCGATTTCTACAAACATCTGAAAATCAATAAATACATGTTCAAAAAAATTATTTAAAAAATAATGTGTTTGACCTCAGTGCAATATTTTACACACTTGGACATTGTTTTGAAAGTGGGTTCAGCTTTTTAAAAATATTTATATTTAGTGTATTCACTGTAGTATGTCAGTTTTTATGCGGTATATACTGTATAATGTGTACCCCGAGTGTCCAACAGTCCCTCTGCATCACGTCTGTTTAAACAATGTATAGTACAATCTTTCTCACTACTTTCCATACACATCCCTCTTCCTGGTCCTCTCCTCCCTGCAGCTGCTTTAATAAAGTTTCATGGATTCTCCCTATGCAGAGGCTGGATATGAAAGAGAGCCCTCAGAGTCTCGGCAGCGTAGGCCTCTCTCCCTCCCACTAATGAGCTGAGCTTTCAATGCGCCCACTAATTAGTTCATCTATAACTCTAAGCACTCAATTACTCTGCACCAGCACCACCACAGAGAGCCGAGAGAGGCGATAAGACTGACAAATGCCCCGGCGCGCACATCCACACACACACACACACACACACACAATGGTTTGGAACAGTGAGGCCCAGGAGAAGTTTTTCTAAACTTCCCACGCTCAAACATGCTGTTCAGGCAAAACACATTGATCTTCAGGTTCACCCTCTGTCTCCGGTGTTTTTTCCATCTCTTGCACTCTCCCACTCTCTGGCTTCCTAATTCATAGATCAACATGGATGTGCACGCTGGCAGATCACGTGACTTTGTGAATTTTAAGTGCAATATGGAAGAAATACTGTCAAAGGTTCTCACAAGTCAACATTATTAGTTCTCAACAGTTTACTTCTGCACTTTCTTTTGACTTTCCACAGTCTAGTATATGTTGCGCTCAGTTTTGGTCAGTCATGCACATCCCATGTTCACTGTTTTCCTCAAGGTTTTCTGTATTGATGCTAGGCTCTGTAACATCTTGACCAATTAAAGCAACATTGACAGCGTCATTATTCACAAGGACACCTGCATCACCAGACATCAACAAACTAATCATCACCACTGTTGGATGAAGCTCCTTGTCTTCGCCCATCAGCCTGGCGTAAGCACCTGCTCTGGTCTTTTTAGTCATTTACACCTGTTGTGTATCGACTGAGCTACCCTATCAAAAATAAATCGATCACGTTTTAGTCGATAGTGGGGAGAAAAACATTAAAGGAGCTGACTGACACAGCTACCACATATCAGTGGTTTACTAAGGTGTTGGCAAATCATTGCCTGCTTGGATAAACAGCAACCACAGGGAAACATTAGCATTCATTTGGAGTTGTGTTTGTTGACACATTTAGCTCTGTTTGGTCTCCACTAACTTTTTCTGTCTTCAGCGGAAACACATATTTGATAAACCCTCTATGTTAGCAAAAAGGTTTTACGTTTTTTAATTCAATTGGACTTACATTGATGTTGTGTAATCTACAAACAGTGGGTTTTTTTTTTTATGATTAGTATTATTACTTTTTTCTGCCTTAGAGCCACACATGTTTAGCGGCAGTACTATGACCATGAAATATGTTCTTGTTTAGTTATATAGCTCTGTAGTCAGAGGGAAACCTTTGACACATTCAGCTTTCTAAGGAAATCAGTTATTTGAGATACGGATATGTTCTCATTTTCCATGAGAAAATAGATGAGAAAACAACACATTTAGCCAATCCTTGCCTCACCCTCTTACAATGTAACCTGGAACCCAGGGTTATATTAAAACCCAGAGTAAATAACCATAATAGTCTGAAAGGAACTTTTGTGCTAGCTTCCCTAAACTTATGCAAATGAATAACAGGTGAAATTAACAACTAATTTGCATAACCAGTAGCCTTCCTCCTAAAACGTGAGTGTGTGTGCGTGTGTGCGCGTATGTGCGTGTGTGTTTGTGTATGTGTGTGTGTGTATGTGTGTGTGTGTGTGTGTGCTTTTGTACACTTACACAGCAGCTGCACCCTTTTGACCTTTAATGTTTTTTGTGCTGCTAAATGCTGTCAGGAGAAAAGTACACACACACACACACACACACACACACACACACACACACACACACACACACACACACACACACACACACACACACACACACACACACACACATACACACACACACACACACACACACACACACACACACACACACACACACACACACACACACACACACACACACACACACACACGTTCCTTCACATAATGCGTGTTAAATTATTACACTGAGCTAATTATGGTATACTGTATTAAAATAACCATTAACCAGCCTGTACTGTTAAAACTATCAACTAAATAGTTATAACAGATCAATCCGGGTGAGACGAAAGATGCCAATCAACCACCAAAATTCAAAGAGGGATACAAAAGCAAACATCATGCTTCCCCCACAATTTCATTTGGGATCTCTCTGACTCGACTCAGACAGGCAGAGACTAAATAAAGAGATCAGCTGGAGGCTCTGCAGGACCTCCATAAAGGATGGTGCAGCTCCATTACCTCATGTCCCATGGGCCAGAAACAAAGACTCAGCAACTGCTGTGCTTGGTTGACTTAGAAGTCAATAACGTCTCTTAATGGATACAGATATTAAGTGGTATGGTTGTATGGGAAGAAATAGAGGTCTAAAGATTAAAATCAGTCTATGAATCAGAAGACACTGATGTTACTTTGAAGGTTAAAGTACAGCTGAAACTATTAGTGCCGAACCGTTTAAGAGTCAAATAACAGTTTTCAGGTAATTTAACAAGAAAAGTCACCACAACTTTTCTATCGGTAATAGGTATGTGTTTGCACAGACCAAATATCCTTCTACTCAATAAATAGCCGTAATGATCTAAATAACAATAACAATGGTAAGTTGCAGCCCAAGTTGAAAGCCTCCAGAACTCAATTTGAGCAGATATTAAATCCAACACAGTCCACAGAATGAACACAAAGTCCCTGCTAAGGGATTTGTCTTTTTTTAACTGCTGATGCATCACTGTTACCCAACAGACGGACCAGATCCTGCAGATATTTGAAGGAAATTGTTACATATTTGTCAGCTTTTCATCTACAGTCCGTTACCAGACGATTTTATGGCCAAATGTTATCTCTCAAAGTAGAACAAATGTGCAGTACTGTGCTTTCACAACCAACCCATTTCTAATATTTCAAATAAATAATTCAAAAAACATTTAATTTAAAAGCTGTTTCAGTAATTATGATTATAGGATTTCCCCTTATACTCACGAAGAAGAGTTGGATGCCATATAGATAACAAAGGTATCACAGTACATTGCATTTAAAAGCATTACTTTGCCCAATTATGTTAGTATACTGTAAGTACATTAAGAAGGCAAGCAAAGGATAATAAAAAACAAATGACATAACTGAACCATGCAGTAGATTAAAAAGGGAACAATTGATAGTATTGGAGCACCCAGCAACAGGTAATTGTGAAAACAGTGTAAGAAGATATAGTGTTTATTGAACATAATGGTATTGCACAAGAGGTTGGTTCCATGTGGTGGTCTACCAGTGTCTTTGGTGGTCGTACGGTCCGATCACTGCAGGAAGGAAAGACCTGCAGTATCTCTCTGTGAGGCACTGCGGGTGAAGCAGCCTGTCTCTGAAGGAGCCGCACAGAGCGGACAAAATGACCCGTAGGGGGTGGGACATGTTGTTCAAGCTTGGCTGCGATTTTCCTGTCAGCAGCCGAGATGCTGACATACAGACCACTCCATAAAAGTTGGCTGATGCCACAATAGAGTCATGAAAGGTCTGTAGGAGTGCCCCCTGACCTTCAAAAGACCTCAGTCTCATGAGCAGAGATGTTATGACTTGCGCTTATGAGGGAATAAAATATATACACAGTGTCTGCTGAACCAAGATGGCAAACACTGTAATTGCTGCCATCTTGAGAACAGCATTGACGACACAATATACTGTAGCTTCACTCCTTTATCAATAAAACCCACACTCACTGCTTACCACAGGGAACCTACTCAAAGGTTTCACTTAAAGATAATTCAAGAAAGAAGGTTACAGTACTTTTCGCTGCAAGGATTTAGCCTATATTGAGTAGCAGCGTGACGTGTGAAGGTGGAGAACACAGTTTCTCCAGACCTGCTGGGAGATTTACATGTGAAAACCACACAATGGTAAAACCAAAGTTTAATATATTTCACTGCCTTGCTTCGGCATCATCTAAATATTGTCCATGTTTTTGATAGATTATCAATAGAGTTCCTCTATTATTCAATTGCTTTTCCTGATGTTTTAGGTTTGCCAATGTAACATTTTAGTATCTGTATCGGGATTCTTAGGCAGCCAAAACATTTGATAACATTATGACAACAACAAAACACTCTACAACAAAAGAGGGTTTGCTTTTGTCACATTTCATTTACTGTTATTTTAGAAGCAACTTAACTAGTAGCTACACGCATGACAGCAGCTGAATGAATCTTGGGATCCTTAGTCACTGCTTTTCCTGGGGCTCTCAAATGATTTATAACCCTTTTTTTTTTGGCCTGGAAAGTTGGTTCCACCTTGTTTCCAAATCCTCTGCTCAATCACCTGGCAAAGATTTTCAAAAACACTTAATATCCGACTAACAACAACCTTGATCCATAAAACAACATCAATCTGTTCACTTTCATCCTGTTATGAGGAACGCTTGGCAAGTTTTGACCAAATACTGTAATTCTTCTAACTTCACATTCACATAAACATGATGTGGGAGCGCCCGGCCTTCAACACGTTGTGGCACTAAGTGGCAAACACCCTAAAAACTATTTTCAATATGGGTGTTATGTTAGTGTGTCCCGCCTCTTCCTCTGCTTTTGTTCCATGATGACTCAGATTGAGATGTAGAGGTTTATAATAGGTGGTTTAACTGCTGCCCAAAAATTTGCTGCCACCCAAATAAAACAACAACCTCAGCGTCACAATATGCCACTGTGGTATGCATCACTCATCACTCCAGTTTCTGTTTGAAAAGTTTCATTGCTATTAACATGATATCATTTATTACCTAGAGAGTGACAGACAGCACATATGATATGTGATTCCTTAAGAGGCTGATTTTGGACTCCGGTCAATTGGTTCTTCTTGAAAAATGTGAATGCTATGCTGAATAATCCGAATACTTACAATAAAGTGGGTACACATAAATATGAAAACATACATTACTTGATGTGTTTAATACTATATGTTTGGAAAATCGAAAAGAAAAAGAGTAATATTTTAAGTTTGAATTTGGTCGAGACAAGAAGTGTCTCCATTTACTTACTATACTATATTTGTTGTTGTGAAAGCTAATATAAAGACAAAGAAGAATCCCCCATTAACTGAGGGGTTTCTTTGGAAGTTTTTCCTTGTCCAATGTGAGTGTCCAACGACAGAGGGGGTCTTATTCATATTCTGGACAAACTGTAAAGTCCACTGAGACTAATGTAAAATTGGTGTTATTGGAATATATAAATACACTTGGATTGCTTTGAAAAGGCAAAAGTGGAAAGAATCTAACCGTCCAGTTCACAGAAGAACAGGAAGTCACAATTATTATTACTATAGTGGTGTTAAAAACGTACACTCTCTCCTGACGGGATGAAGATCACCAACCAGAGCTGGTAAAACCTCTCCACCTCCTATTGAAAAGTAATTACAGTCCAAATGGGGCTATGGACCAAAAATTCCTACAAACTAAAACTCACACGTTTTACCTTGAGAGGGTCTTTATGAATATGTTATATATATCTATATATAAATATATATATATATATATATATATAGATATATATAAAATAATAAACAAGTGCACAGACAGTTGCATTTAATTTAATTTCCATTTAACTGTCTAAATCTTAAAAACAAGCTGCTTTAATGTATGGTGTTTTTAGAAAAGTTTTAAAGCTGTTTTTCTCTTTAGTACACATTTGAAAAAGTTGGAAGTGTGTTACATGAAGATATGAAAAGTTGAGGTGTATCAGCTCTAATGTGGGTGCAGATTTGTTCCTGTGGTTCTCCAGTGCACGGGTAGTTATTTTCACTTCCCACAGCCTGCTTATTACATTCCTGTTTTCTTTTGCTCTCTCAGAATCTAACTATAGACAGAAAGTGTGCTTGTGTGTGTGTTCATGAGATCAGTGTTAGTGTGCGATTGTGGTGTTCATGTATGTATGTAGACACACACACACACACACACACACACACACACACACACACACACACACACACACACACACACACACACACACACACACACACACACACACACACACACACACACACACACACACACACACACACACACACACACACAAACAAACACAAACAAACACACACACACACACACACACACACACACACACACACACACACACACACACACACACACACACACACACACACACACACACACACACACACACACACACACACACACACACACACACACACTTTACATGGTGTAATAGGCTACGGGGGTGGTGTTCATAGTCTTAAGCAGACTGGATTCAAAATCCACATTACACAACACATTCCCATTCCAGAATAGTGATCCACCGAGCCCTTGCACTAAGCATCTGTACATAAACCTCAATTATGCTAATGCTAATCCCTGGGACATTGATGTGAGTAGGCAAGGAGGCTAACAGCTAAAGACTTTGATGTGTGCTGCCATTTGGCAAGGCCTCCTGAAAGACTAGCTTAGGACCCCAAACTCCACCAGGGCTTAAGAAGGAGAAACCAGCGCGGCCTTGTCTGTTCCTCTACTGATTACAAGGGCTTAGGGGGCTTCTTTTATTTGCCTCTTTGGTTTGGACCCAATCATGGGTGTCAGTTCTCTCCAATGCTGCTTGGCAGTCCTTTTTTCTCACCCGTATTCTGTGCCATACTTCTGCTTTCTTTTGTTTTTCATTTTCATCTCGTCGTTGCTTTCCATGTGCTTCATTTGCATTCGACACCTTCAGTTTTTATTCCCCTTTTGGTAACTGACAAAAAGCACAAAAATGTACTGCACAGTGTGGGATATATTTAATATAATATAGCAACGTTTATACAGGTGTATATCCATTTGCAAGAGTGTTCCCTTTGCTGGGATCTGAAATACTAACATTAAATTCTACAAGCTTACCTTTTTTGTGACTTTAATTGAGAAAGACTCTTGCTTAATAGTACAGAAAAAAAAACTGAACAACTTGGCACTGTACTGTTATTGCTTGCATAATAGGACTTGTGTGATTACAAGTTGCTTTGTGGCAACTGAGCAGGCATCTCTAATCTCTTTTCGAGTGACATTTTCTGACAAACAGAAACATTGTTAGCAGTGATTTATTCCATTAATGATACGTGTTTTTAAAGGACTTTGCCCCCTTTCTTGCTCTTATGTTGACATTTCTCCGAGCTTCCAGAAAAAAAACCCAGCCACAGGAGAAGGATTAAAGCTTATTTCAGTGAATGAGTCATCACAGAAAAAAGGGGAACACACTGCATACAGTTTGTGTAACAAAAGCGATTATGAACATTTAAGAGGGATTTGGGAAAATAATTGAGGCTTGTTCTAATTTTAGGGGTGAAGACTATGAAATGGTGGCAAAAGTTTGGTTAAATAGAGAAATAAATCCTTAAAGGCCAACAGAAGGTCAACCATCTTCCTTTCAGTACCACTTAATAACAAATTGTAGTAAAAATTACCAATAAAACGTGAGCTCCAGTTGCACAATAGTGACAATGCTACCGAGTTGTTGTTGTTGTACCTGGGAACTTGTTGGATACAACTGTGCAATATAGCATCTGTTGCACAATTGTGTTTTGTCTTTGTATACAAGCGAATCTGTCAGGCAAGGATTTTACTAACAATAAAGACTAAATTAAGGTTGGGAAAGGCATGGTTTAAAAAGCATGATCCTTGCAATGATGATTATTGATGGTTCAAGATTTAAAAGTGAAGGAAGCTGTTTTTTTAACAAAAAAATACAAATGCAGAAAATAAAACATATTGGAGACGTTGTCACAGATGGTCTTTGACATTCTGAAAAACACTTAGCTTGAAACATAATGATGCTTTTATGCTAACAGCCAGTTACTGTAGACATGTTAACACACATAACCAGCAGGACCAGTCTACAGGGTTCATACATAACACATACTGCTACTCCATATAAAAAAAAACACTTGGCAAACAAGAACTGTACACAAAAATTGTCAGCAACCTATATTAAATGATCTACATTGTCGTATATAAAAAAGACACAAAGAGCAGGAGTGTAAATCAACAGGCCCTCCGTCAGGAGTCTGATCCTGCAGTTAAACCACAATCCACTGAATGTTAAGCAACAGCTCAGGTTAGAAACAGTATTTGTGGATCAAGTGAACTGGCTAAACACAATCATCCATCTCCACAGCTCTCCTGCTCTAGTTTTTGAATCCAGGCGTATTCTCGATGGGAAATTTAAGTCTTTGTGTCCCTGTTTGTATACAATGTGGATTATATTATGACGATTAGAAAACACAGATTTAAAGATTATAAAGAGTGTGCATGTGAATGACTCAAAATATGATATATGCAGTGGTGAAATAAGTATTTAGATCCTCTAATAAAGTAAAAGTACTAATACCATACTGTAAAACTACTTTTTATAAGTAAAAGTACTGAACTTAAAACACCAAATGCAGAACATTCTTAAACAAATCAAAATCAAATCAAAATTATTCAAAATAAACTTGAAATGAACCTTCATGTTCACCAAATAATTTGGATAACAAAATAGCAAACCTTATATCCTGTGTTCTTTATGCAACATTCTTAATTTTAAGTATAACATTCCCCTTCAAATTGTGGAGTAGTGTATAAGTAGTAGCCATGAAAAGAAAATACTCACATGAAGTGAAAGCATCTCAAATTGTGCACTTGAATTCAATTAGTGTGCTTGGTTAAATATCACCTCTGGATATATGTGTGTATTAATGTGGTTGTACTGTAATGACAGAAGACATTCATTGTCACTGAAAGCCCTGAGTACATCTCTCTTCACAGCAGCCGTGTGCTCACTGATAGACAGACAGTCTAATTGGCTGATTGACAGTTTGTCTGTCTATCTGATTGTCTAATTGGTTGGCTGGCTTATGCTCTGCTCCCTGATGCGTTGACAAACAATTATCCTCGATGACAGTATCACATTTGTCTAATTAATTAGATGTGTTTGCTACAACAGCAGGTAGTTAGCACTGACAAGACGGAGAGAGTTTGGGGCTGTGTAAGCGAGCGAGATAAACACCTCTGTGATTGTTCTCTGTAGAAAAAAGGAGTGAAATCTGTGGCACTCTCTCACAGCATAGTGAAGGATCTTTAGCTTTTTTAGCAGGTATTTTGAAGACATCAGAGAGAAGAAACAACTGCCTAAAGCATCTGTTTCATCATCAGTGTCGGAAGAAAAAAAAAGATCTCTTCAGCAAGACAGAGGCAGTCAGTCAGCTGCTGTTGGCTCAGTGAAGCAGTGAATCAATACAGGCAGACAGGCAGACAAGGCAGGCTGCAGGTACATGTGATGTCAGCGCTGCTCTCCTGACACTCATCTGCCCAGACAACCACTTTAAAAATTCTCTCTCTACTGCTCTCACTTTCCTTCTCTCCTTGCCTCACCCATCTATCTATCTTTTTCTTTGAATGTGTCTTCAAGCTGCAGAAATCTCTTAGATCTGTCTCATCTCTGCCTCATCCTTTTACTAATCTCTCCAAACTGATTATTCTCATTCTTATGTGCATCTCTTTAGCCACCAGTGGCTGCAGAAAAAACAGCAAGAGAGGGAGAACAATAGAGCAGGAGAGAGACAAGTGTGATGTGAGTGTGGTTGTGTGTGTGTGTGTGTGTGTGTGTGTGTGTGTGTGTGTGTGTGTGTGTGTGTGTGTGTGTGTGTGTGTGTGTGTGTGTGTGTGTGTGTGTGCGCGCGCGTGTGTGCGTGCGTATGTGTGTGTCAAGTGGGCCTTGTATAGCAGTCCCAGCAGCAACCTGCTGTCATTAGAGTGGGCAGGAAACAACCCTTGTGGCTTGGTTCAATCAAATTGTAATCCTTAGCACATTATTACTATGGCAGGGTCACCTCTCCTCTCCTGCTCTAGGGCAGGCGCAGGTGGAACACACACTACCAAACACATGCGCACACTACCACACACACACATCTCTAATTTGATACCATGTCCACTGTTCAGCTCGTGTTTTCCTTTACAGTCCTCATATAACCTGGCCTATGATGAATCCATATGAGGCCACAGGTTGCTGTCATGCATAATTCGAGGAATGTCCTCGCTATGCCCAAGGTTATAAATGTCATCAAAACCCCACTGTTTATACCGGCATGATATAGGCTTAAATGTTGCTGAAATTTATATTTAACAAACACGCATTAAAACACATTGGGCAATATCAAGGTCACATATTACGAAAAGCAGATAAGGTAAAATAAAATTGTTTAAAAAACGTGTGATAAATTAATAACATAATTATTGTGACAGGCCTAATAAAATCCATTGGAAGATTGTGTGTGTGTGTGTGTGTGTGTGTGTGTCACATGTTTTATCCTCTGTGGTTACCAGGGAAACCACAATTAGGGTATTGGTTGGACTGTGTAGGCAGAGAAACATATTCACCCTGACTAATGGACATCCTTTCCAATGTGGGAATCAATACCACAACACATCTCCTCCAGTGTTGCCTTAACACTTTTTGCTCATCTTAAAGCCACACTCCAGCAAAGGACTTTCATTACAGACACATTATCTAAGCTTAGACATGGTTTTACAACAGACACTTCTGCTTCGTAAGTCAACTGACTTATGGCATGGCATATTGACCTGTAGTTGAATCCATACAGCCTCTACCAGGCACAGAGATGTCTTACCGAAAGACGCTAAGCACTGAAATGAGCAGAAGCGCTAGTTGTCAGCTAATTTAAGTCCACACAGTCATTTAATCCATCTCCAACAGAAAACATGTTAATGTGCTGCCTAATTAGTCTGGCTCATGCTAGGCGGCCGACAACGTGTTGCTGTAGATACAGTAGTGTAGTGCTTGAACACTAAATGAAAAAAGATTTGATCGTAATTTGACACATAAAAGGCCCTGACACACCAGGCCATTGGTCAGCCTACAAGTGCATGGGAAGATATACCTTTTTTTCACTGAGGTACTTTCTACATACAGTAGGTATTAACTACAATGACAACCGCTGTGCTAAATGCAGCAGCTAAACAGACTGAAGGACAGTGTGCATTTTACATTATACACTATTTTATTACTTTTGTGTAATCTATGTAAAAAATGAAATATCTATCAGATGAAAAAAGAAAAAGCAGCATTAAAACAAAGTGCCATATATTGGTCCCAAAAGACTGTAAACTTCCCTTACAGAGAGAGAGATTAGAACGCAAGTATACAGCATTTCTATTACTGCGTACATGTCACCGTAACACACAAAATGTGTTTTTTGGAAAACAGATTTTCTTAAACTTGGTGGCGTAGCATGGTGTAAAACACTTTGAACATTAATCCTGTTTATATTCATGGCATTTCAGCTAAACGGATCAACTAAGATTGAAAAACACCTACAAGTTTACAGGATGAGTTTGAAAGAAAAAAACTACCGTTACAAAGAAAACATTTTAGCAAACTGAGGGGAAGAAACAGTGGTTTCTCACTGCTAATGAGCCTCAGATCCCTTCACACTTGATTTTTGGCCTTCAAGATACACAAACACCACCTACTCACAATTCTAACTGCCGCTTTGAAATACTTTCCATCTTGCCAAAACGACAACAGAGCTGTGTTATTTGTTGTTGGGTGCTAAATTGCATCATGTAAGCCGCTGATTATTTAATTGCCTCTTCACATTTGAAATATAAATATAGTCACACTGATGCTTAGATCCAGTGACGACAGAAATGGGAAGCATCTCACTGCTGTTGGTTAATACACCCAGTCAGTGTGTAAACATTGAAGAAGTACTGAGCACAAGTGATTCATGGACTGAATCTGTGGATGTGCCGGGGTGGCAGGGGGCATTTCATCATGTCATTAGCAGCCTAGCAAGCAGAAATGACTTTTTTTGCACCTAGGAGCATGGCTGTTTCAGATCAATGCCTGTGGCAGTTCTTAAATCAATGAGTGATGTTGTAACTAGGGGACTCATCTGTGGAACAGACCCCCCGGGAGAGAGGGAGAGCGAAGGAGAGATTGTCAAACAGAGAGCGGGGGCTTATAGGGAGGAGGAGATGGAGGGATAAAAACAAAATACATTGAGCTGTAAGTGATAGAAATAGACAACAGAAGATAGAGGGTAGCAAAAGAAGCACAGAGGGAGGGAAAGTGCAGTTGCTTGTCTGTGTGTTCAGGACAATGACTCAACCAAAGGCATTGACCTCTCTAAGTGCTTTTTTGCAGCAGCACATTCTAAATATGATGGTGCTGAAATAATTGGTCATTTGATGAGGCAGGTGAATCTGTGCAGCGTGGCCAACCTTCATCTCTCGCTCTTCCTCTCTCTCTCTCGCTCTCTTTCTCTCTCTCTCTCTCTTTCTCTCTTGTATTTGTGCAAAGTGTGTGTCTGCATACGGGGTGGGGGAGCAAAGTAATGGGCAGGAGGTGGAGCGTGAAAAAGGTTAGGGAGAAAAATCACATCACCAGAGAGAGAAGCGATGAGAGTGTGCCTGGCTCCTAAGGCCAGATGTATTTACCTGGGTAATGATAGTCATCTGGACCGACAGGGTGTGTGTGTGTGTGTGTGTGTGTGTGTGTGTGTGTGTGTGTGTGTGTGTGTGTGTGTGTGTGTGTGTGTGTGTGTGTGTGTGTGTGTGTGTGTGTCTGTGTGTCTGTGTGTGTGTGTGTGTGTGTGTGTGTGTGTGTGTGTGTGTGTGTGTGTGTGTGTGTGTGTGTGTGTGTGTGTGTGTGTGTGTGTGGCACGCAGCTATGCACAGGATGCTGTGCAGGCTAGATTTCTGTTTGGCTGACTGACTGCCTGCCTGGCCGAGGGGCTAGCTTGCTGATTTATTTGCTGGAGAAAAAAACCCACAACACAACAGTCTGTCTTGCTTTCCTTTTTCTCTCGGTTTGTCCTCTCCTCATCTCTTTTTTTTTATTCATCCTGCTCTCTCTTGCTTCTCCAGCCTCCTCTCTCTCCCTCCCTCCCTCCATCCCTCCCTACCTCCTCCATCTCCCCCTGCTTTGCCTCAAAAGTCAGTTTATTAATTCATAAAAACACATTGCACGCATGATTGAGTTCCATAGGCACTGGAGCATGATTATATTCCACTGCACATTCACACACACTTTCCAATGTTTATACACACTGCTGCCTGTTGCCTTTCTCACACATCGTCTCCCTCCTCCAGACAGCTCTGTAGTTCAGCAGGCATAGAACAAAGGCCAGAGCCATTTGTGTTTTGTTATGTATTTAATAGTCAGCGCCACAGCTCGCCTCCAGCACAAGAGGACATAAGGCAAGCTAACATAAATACAGTGTTCTGCCCCCCAATGTTTTTCGCCACTAGTCACGATCGCTCTGTCTTTCTTGTATGTATTCCAAACAATATTTTATTTTTGATGTGTGATTGTTTGTACTATACATGTATATTATTTTCAGGGCACGGGTGTGACACTGCTCTTATCGAGGGTTGCCAGATATGAGCCCTGAGGTTAAAGAGGGGTTCCATATGCACACCCATATAGACACATACATTAAAACTCATACATGGTTCCTCTCAAGCCTCCCCCATCCCTCATCTGAAAAGGGTAGGAAGAGAAAGGAATGGGCGCTTAGATATGGATTTCTAGGATTGAATTAAAAACATTAGCTTGAGGCTGTGCGGCTGAATCCTGATGATGAGGCCACCGGGGGGAAATGGAGAAAATGGGCTTTTGCTGCCAGGGCCTTGAAAATCCCTTACTAATGGAATGAGAGAAGGCAGAGAAAGATAGCGAGAGCGAGGGAGGGGAGGAAGGGATATCACACAGATGAGTGCGGGTGAGTGGTTACAAAGACAATGCATTGTGTTTGTGCTGAAACAAATGGAGCAGAGCCAGAAAGCCTCCGACGAAACATCATTACAAACAGCTCCAGAAATATTACGCCTTCGGGGGAGGGCGTGTTGGGTTATTTCCAGAGAGCAGTCACACAGGCATACAACCACTTACACTTGGACACAACAGACATGCACGCATTGAAGATGGTTCAGTGGTTTTTAACTTTGGACATACAGTAGTAGACTTTTATTTTGCAGACACGCTGTACTCGTATGATGTGTAAATTATTCTCCTACAGTTTGTTATTATTCTACTTTTCAGCTCAGAGCTCACACACAGCTTTTATTTTTAAAAAATGCGACCACTCTAAAATTAGCCCTGGCATGTAATATGAGTTTATGTAGATAACATATACATTTAATGTTAAGGCCTTACTTCTGCCTGCTTATTATCTGGTGTCCTTCCTAAACTTGGCATTAGCTCTATTTGGTCCATATTTCACTCACATAATAATAATACATTCTATTTATCTTTTATTTATAACCCTAAACCGGGATCCTAAGATGCTTTACACAACAAATTAACTGCAGGATCCTATAGAGCTGAATGAAAGCATTTAAAGCATGAAGTAGCTTTATCCCCATTATAAACCATTTTGGACTGCAGTCAGAGGAACACAGGCCAGATGGTTCATTTGAAATAAAAAGCTTACGAGTGCATACTTAAGCAAATGTGTGTTTTTTCCCACATTTTGCTTTTCTTTGCGACCATCGTGGTGAAATTCTCTGGTGAATTCTCCAAGTGGTGGGCATTTCAGCCCCCTCATTTCTCTGAGAAATGAATAGAAGCATGTGACATGGGCTGACATGGGCTTTAAATGTACAATCTGGCTGTTTTATGATGGGAACAAATTAATAAGTGAATGTTATCTGTGGGTAGCAGCGCAGGGTGCCGTGCCAGGCCTTTTTGTTCCTGTACCACTTCTTTTCATGTAAATGACAGAAGACCCAAAAACAGACACAGCTCTTGGTTTGAATTAGATTTTGATATGAATACTGGAGTACATGTGGGCCATAGACTGCAGATATATAAAAGGTGCATGCATATATTATAAAGTGTGTGCATATACTGAATGGAAATGTGCATGGCTTTGTTTGGACTGATTTGTTAGAATGTGTTTAAGAGAAGTCTGGTTTCAGGTTTGGTACATATGAGTGTTCACAATTGAAACAGGAATCTTTAGATTAGGTTTTAGAATAGGAATGAAAAATAAGGCGAGCCTGAGTGAAGTATATAGGTGTCCAGCAGTTCCCTACTCCCCTTTCTCTCTCAATATTGGTATTGCGAAGCCACTGAGAGATGGCAATCAGCAGGATATGTGTCCTGAAGATGAAAGCAGAGAAAGAGAAACAGAAGGAGAGCGAGAGAAAGGAGAGCCTCTTAAGGCACCTCCATCAGCCTGTCGTTAGGAGGGTAATGAACCTAGCACCACTGCTGCCAAGCAACCAATGACACACACGCACACACACACATGCATACACACACACACACACACACACACACACACACACACACACACACACACACACACACACACACACACACACACACACACACACACACACACACACACACACACACACACACATACACACACTCTCAAGTACTCTGACTCTGCTTCTCATCCATTTATAAGACAATCTTACCTATTACTGAATGTTATTCAAAAAAAGATGAGATGTAAATGTCATATGAGCAAAACTCTTTGTATATCTGGCCTGCACCTTCACTTAGATTAAACTTTCTCTTACCCCAGGTGGCTCTGTCACATGCTACAAGTGTTACTTTGCACACCACGCATGTTGCTTCACACATTCACAAGAAATGTATCACAAAGGAAAACAACTTCGAGGATAACTACAAAACATTTCACCCAGGTAATGCCATTAAAAAGAAAGAAAAGGCTAAAAAAGTCAAAATCAAACAACTATTAAAACAAACTGTTGCAAGATAATAACACTTGTTTTTGTGTTGGATAGTTTAAGTACTTGTCATATTGCCTTAGCTGTCTCCTCATGTGTTTACACACCTGAAGAACTTGATTTTATAACAGGGAGTTGCTACTCAATTCTCTCAAGAGGGTGATTATAACTGATCATTTCTGTTTCCATCACAGGCAACTTGTTATGTTTATAGCTTGCAATGTTCCTAAATGTTGCAATGTATGGTTTGTGTGCGGTACACACAACTTCCACATTTTTCAGTATAGCGGATAATTTATTCTACTTAAATCATCCGAACTGCACCATCTGATACTCACTGCCTCCTACTAATGCAATATAATTTATTCAGTCAGCCTTCCTCTAGTTTGGGTTGTTTGAGCCTCTAGTCACGAAAACTACAAAAAAATTAGTCAATAACACCCATGTGCATTTGCAACACAAGTTTGTGCTTGTGATTCTGCCCAGTGTCAGTGATAGAGAGGACTTTGTCATCACCAAACTGAAAACAAAAAAATTCCTTTTGCCGCAGACTACTAGCTGTCCTGAAACTACTGAACCCTGTGGGGCTTTGAAAGTAATAACATCTGATCAGAAACAGAACATAGGCTTTGCTGCATCTCAGCTCGGAGAGACGCTGTGCCTCGCAGTATAATAATACATCATATTCAAATATAGGCATCTGAATCAGTGACACACACATTCGCATTTATAAGCTTGCAGTAGTGTCATAGGCGTAAATGGATGACTCAAACATTGTTGATGTAAACATTGCGGATGTATGTACTGTGTTGCATGACCAAACCAAAGTGATCTGTGTGTTTGTCTGTCAGCAGTGGTCACTAACTAACTGTCAGGATCAGTCAGACATCAGACACGCACACACACACGCGCACACACACACACACACACACACACACACACACACACACACACACACACACACACACACACACACACACACACGCACACACACACACACACACACACACGCACACACACACACACACACACACACACGCACACACACGCTGATGTCCGTCAACCTTCTCTTGAGTGATTTTGCAGCAATATACATGGCTCAATACCTCCATAATCTTCAACCACAGTTATGGAGTCTCTGTGCCTTTGTGTCTGTGCGTGTGTGCTGGATGTGTGTTAGATGATTTGTGTCAAAGCTTGTCCTCTTGGAGTTCACATGCAGCATAGACCCTTGTCACTAACAGCTATCTCTGAAAGCTCTCTATAGTGTTAATCCCATTTTCTGCCTGTATGGCATTCACTCTCCTCTCTCTTCCATCACACCACTCACGCCTGCAATAAAGGAAACAATACATCTTTCCCTGAGCAGATATCTCAACATAAAGCCAATCATTGAATGATGGCTCATTTAATTTAGGAATGCCAGAGAGTCATAAGATTGTGTCAAAATGTGCAATTAAGACATACTGAAGTTTGAGTAATAGTTTTTAGGTTTTTTTATCTGGTACAGATCAGGTATTTCTTAATGAAAATAGATTTGTAAGTTAGCATCATCAGAAAAAAAAGCAGCAGAAAAAGCCTGTGGCTACTTTACTATTTTGTCCGTAATTCATTTCACCTTTCAGAAGTAACCTACAGCTTTGTCAAATAGAAAAGTCAGCAAGAAAAATGTTTTTTTAAAGACTGCATTGGCTGAAAGAACACTGCTGATCACTTTATTTGTGGCAACAAGCAGAGTGCACTGCATGGTACCTTTGTTTCATGTAAACAGTTTTAGCATAGTGCGACCTAAACCACTGTATGGCAAATAGCGTTATTAGCGTTTAATTCTAGACATTGCAATACTTTGTGTTTCTCTCTGGTTTATTGGTTAATTTCAAGACTTAAAACATCTTTTTTTGGGTCTCTTAAAGCATATGTAATAAAATCATGATTTGAATTTTATTCAGGCCTAATCTTCATTACCTTAAATCTATATTTAATGAATGAAGGGCTATTCCGACTTGCTACTTATATTTACAGACAACCTCCACGTCTCTCTAGACTCGTCTTTGTCTCTCGACTGGTCCTTCTCAGAAGGGAGCATGGTGGCCAGACCTTGGTGCTGATTATAGGTGACAGGGACACTGCTGGCCAGAGGGACCTGGGAATGTTGGCATGGCAATGAGGAAAGGTCATCACCATGGCTCTGTCAGCATCATCACTGACACATTGATGGAAGAGCCTTGTAGAACAAGAGACTGGAGCACGTTCATGCAACATGACCTGCCTTGTTCAAACGGAGGGGGGGGGGCACTTGGACATTTGAAACAGATCAGGCATTGATATATTAATATAAAAATAGAGCATGATCACCTGCTGTTATTAAATATTGCCTTGCCTCAGTCAAATAGCACTAATGTGATCTAGATTACTGGTTGAGAAACACAAGAAGAGGAAATCACAATGTCATTCCAATAGTCAAATTTTGCGAATTTGCATGTTTTTGTGAAAGTAAAATATCAAATTATTAAACAAGGCTCCAGATTACCTATGATCTAATAATGCACAATGATGATGATGTTGCGTTGCTGTATGTGTATGCAGAACATGTTTAACATGTGATGCTCATGGTGTTAAAGGTGATGCTGTCATAATTCCGTAATTATTTGATGTGGATTAGATTGGCATTCAGCAAATTTGAATCCCATTGATCAGCCTTAACAGTTTGATGATTTGGTAACCATTTGTTGTAAAAAATGTAATTTATTTTTTGTATAGTTGTTTCTAATGCTACTACATTGCTACCCTTGGATATCTTTTGTTACTTTTATGCTTTACTTTCACACCTAGCCTTTTATCAGACTTAATTCTTCATTTATGAATCTTTTGCTGAACATTTCTCTCTCTATGACTGCCTAGCGCTCTCCATTCTGCACTTTCCTCCTCATAACTCGTTGAGTACAAGTGGGAGCAGAGGGTAGGAGGAGGGAGTGATTGGAATTCATTATGGTCAAATGATTGCAAACTCTGGAAGCCAAGAGGCTTTTCTAATCACAGCTGAATGGGCTGGAGAGTTAATGTGGGCAGGCTGTGGAGTGGAGGAGAAAGGAGGAGTGAGAACTCCATCGCCAATGTAGCGCTCTCAAGAGCTCTTCACAAAGCTCTAATGGTGGAATTGTTCTGACACTGAATGGATACATGAGATGCTGTGTTTCACAGGCATGAATCACTCTAAAATGTAGTTAAGTTCATTGCTGTGCAGAGAGATTTTTTTTTTATGAAAGGTTTCAGATGATAGAAAATGTTTTTTTCTTTCACTATTATATTCTGTGCTAAATGTTTGCGGTACTAAGAAAGAACTGTTACATATTTAGAGTCTGATGTTTCAAACAAGATGTATATAAATCACTAGCCAATAGCACCTTACAGTATGTAAAAAAAATAGAGAACCAAACATCTAATTTCATCAAACTGCCCTTTTATGTTTGACAGGAATGCATGAAAAACATAATGGGGATGCAATAAACCCGAATTTTAGCTGTAAATATTTAGTTAATATAAAATAATTCCTGCTCCAAATGAAAACAAAGAATGCTTTGTTGTGTATTGTTGTCATCTCTATGATAAGTTGATATAATTATATTTGTAAGTACAGTGTTAAATACATTTGGCATTTACCTTAGAACCCTGGTAGCATACTGTATTTCTGCGTCTTCATAAATGTCTGGCTTGGTTGTATTAAGCGTTTTCTCCGCAGTTTGACAAAATATATTTTAAAGTGTTATGTTTTATGTGTTTTCTTCTTAAAAAAGCTTCTTTCATTGACCATTTGCATTTTGATAATCATGCAACACTCAATTGTTATCTCCATCAACGATTCCGTGACCTAGCATACTAATTTATGGAGCTGCCGCTGAGATTCTGCCAGGATACCAGTCACCAACCCACACCCCCCTTCCCCCCTCATGTTTTTTTGTAAGCCAGGATGCAGGATGGCTGCTGCCCCAATAACATTTTGCCAGTCCTGGAATGGCTGTGCCTGCAGCCTAACACTAAAATCAAGCAGTAGAGGACTGCTGCTGATCAAATCCTCTTTGGGTCTCTTTGCTCCTCCTCTCCCCGTCTGGGCATGTTGGCACCCATTACAAAGGAGCGCAATAGTTGGCACGCAGTGGGCATCCGAGGGCCGGGGATCAGAGGAGAGGAGATCACTCATCCTGCCACCAACTTGGCGCAGGCTTTTGGGAGTGACTCACTACAGATTAGCCTGTAGCGCTAACCTGTACGACTGCAGACCATTGGCGAGGCACATCAATGGCTAAGCGACTCCCCGCAGACTTTAAAGACATATGTGCCCATGGCAGATCAAATTAAAATGCTGACACTGAGGTGGTTTCATCTTTTGGCACTATCTTCCAAAGAGCCACCTGGCCAGTGATGCGTGCCTGTGCTCATCACAGAGCCCTCGTTGGAGATAACTGCTGGTGTTAGCCTGGAAATTTCTAGCTCTTGAATCCACAGCCATATGTCTCTGTTAGCCTGTGCATAATATTGTATCTATTATTCCACTTTCTACTGGGATTCTGTTTTTCAAATGCCTCAAGATTCAATAGTTTTTGGCCCCATGAACAAGACTAGAGGCAATGTGTCTTGGAAATAGACAAAAGATAATATAAGTATGAAGTTAAATAAACTCAATACATTATAAAAAATACAAAAGACATTTTTTGAAGAGTTAATACAAAGGTTTCAAGCTGCAATGTATATAAAAGTTAAAAAAAGATTCAACTGAGAGGTTGCAGAAAAAAACTGAAATGATTCAGTATATGTTGTCTTTTTGAAGCCAATAGTTCAGATCCAGTCCCATACAAGATGCAGGAAAATGGATTTGTGATGGACCTCTTTATAAATTCTCTGAGGTCCTATAGGTTTCCCCAAAATGCCTCAACCCCCTGATGAACATCTAGAGTGACACCACGGTGACCTGAGATTATGTGTCTGGCTTCATTAAGCATTATGCTTCCGACACCTCGTGGGTGCTCTGTGTATACTTTGCACGACACACAAACACACCCTTATTTCACTTCAATACCAAATTGGCTTTTGTCAATAACCAATATGTGACCGGGGGCTTGATCTGGCTGGCAGGCAGCCTTCTCAGTGTAAATCTAAATGGTGTTAAACTGTTCTAGAAATACCAGGTCCCCTGCTGCTAATGAGACGATTTAGTCAGAGAAGGCCACACATAGCTGGAAAGCCTCTGACTGATCGCACTGCTATGAGGCATTTATTGAAGCTGGCAGATCTTATTTTCACACTTGGAGCAAACCCGACTCCCTGTATGAGTGTGCAGGCGGAGGAGGGGGAGTGGGGGGTGAACCGTGTGTGCCAGATGCATTTCATTGTTGACGGACACAAGCAGATTTATGGGGGGCCAAATGAGAGGTGTGTGGAGTGAAACTAGGTTTAACTGGCACCCTTGTTTTTATCGAAGCAAAGGTTGTGTTCATACAAGGTTTGTTGTCGACCTTGCACAGTGAGTCATGGAAGGCAACAGAGAGCACCTATTAGTTATCAAGGCAGATAACAATTAGCCACCCGTTAATTATTAGGAGAAAGCATGGCAGCTGTCCAGATGTACTACCCTGACTGCTGATTTATTCACAGTAGCACCAATGAGAATAATAATAACCCCAAACACCTTCCAAGGAGACCACACAGGGCCGGACAGCCGCATTGCATCCTGCCTCCTCAGCACAGTTAAACACAGTTGGGCTGCAGAGCACAAAGTACACAGTGTGGCACTTTTATAGATAAGCATGATAGCTATAAAAGCGGATGAAACAAATTGCATCCATCTGTGACTTGCGGTGGAGCCTGCATGCCTATATATAGAGGTGTAAAGACTTTGGATTGGTCTGCCTCAAAACATCTGACAATGCAAATCTAATCCAAGCAAACATGCCACCGTTATGGTGTGCCACATTTTGGGTTAGTACCAATGGCTTTTAACTAGGGCTGCTGCTCTCCCCCCCCCCCCCCACCACCTGTTCTCTTGGGGGTGAATATGAGGGACTTTGGGGAGCGGGGGTTAAGAGGAAACGACAGGTTGACGTGTGGGTACTTGGGGTGAGACTTGGATTGCCAGCGGGGGCCTGCTGGTTGCATCCAGCCCGGCTGTGTCGTCACCTCCCCCAACCGTTTGACTGCCAACCTCCATACAACCCCCACCCCAGACTCCCTCCAGCAGCACTAGCACTCCAGTTTGCCCCCTCCCATCACCCATGTGACACAGAGACCCCCAAGCAGCTGGGGTTGATGACACTTGTCAGCAGAGAGATAGTGTGTCCACTGTGTCTGACCAGCCTCTCTCTCTGGCTCATGCACACACATTTATAAGCCCTATACATGTGCACAGCCGTGTTCACACTCACGCTCCCTGACACACCCCCACACACACACACACACACACACACACACACACACACACACACACACACACACACACACAGTATGTCAGAGGATCATGTACTGTAAGAGGATGCACACAGACAAGTACACACATAACTTACTGGATCGTTATACAGAAATGATACATGTTACAGCTCAATGTTCTGAGTCACTTACATTTTTATTTTTATTCGATGGAGGCACTCCGTACTTGACAAATATTTTAAGGCAATAAATGTATAAATATAAACCCTGCATGCTGGATTACACCTCTCTCAACAAGACCAGGTTCGGCTGAAATACTGTAAAATAAGGCTCCATGATATCCATTCTAAATCGGGAATATTTTCTGTTACTCATCAAAATTGCTGCATCATGGTTCTTGGATTCACACCTTAAAACAATATAGCAGGGTTCTGTCTAAACCGGGTAACGAAAATGACGAACATCGCTGTATAATTTTAAGGTGATGCCAGAAAACAATATTTCTGTTAAATATATTTATATTGTCGAAATGATATAATTACTCTAAAAATATGAAAATCATGTCAAATAGACCATCTGAATTAGCTTGTTTCTTTTCCATATTTTCTGTAGAGGAAGTAAAGTACCATAGGTCAGGATTTATCACTGCATGGTTTCAACAGATACTAAAGCAACATGGTGTCAGCTGCACTCTTTCCTGTTTACAAAGACTTTCATGTTTATTTTCCAGATTAAAAAGGGCATGTCACGCCTTGTATATACATGCACCACACATTAAAGTCTGTAGTGTGGAGCTTCTTCAGCTCAATCCCCCACTCGTTCTCACTTGGCAAGTATACAGTATTTCAACATGCTATGTGAGCTTGACAGCACATGTCCGTGTCAGCCCCGCTCGCTCACAGAGGAGAACCAGGCACAGTGTCATGTGGCAAGCTGAATTAAAGCGGTGTCAACACATTCGCCCCAGCAAGGATGAGTTTCAGCAACTCACTGACCATTTTGTCACTGTCATGGGAGGGCTTGCACGCTTTCTGTGCCCTCTAACCTAACACTACACAGACAGAGACGCAGTAGGCTGCCTCATGTCATACACAACATTGAAGGCTCATGATCTTTGAATAAATACAAAAGACAATTTTGGTTTTCTGTCTCACATCAACAACATGAGTCTAATAATGTTTAAGTGACTCTCACAACATAGTATGTCATTACCAACAGCATTCCACTTACAATATATATTTCATTTCATTTCAAGTGTTGACAATTTCAAGTTTTAAAAGATGTCTAATTATATTCCCAGCCTGCAAATGCAACCCTGCCTGGTTTATGAGAATACTTCTAAAAATTGACATTTAACAAACTGAAAATGAAAAGAGTATTAATGTTGGTATTAACAGTGTTGAACGGACAATTTAATACATAGACAAAATACATATATCACATCAGGTGTCATGTTATGGACAAACTCTAACAAAATATTTGGGATTTGTGACAGATACGGTTGTGTGGCAATACAAATAAAGTGAAGTTGAAGTTTTTTTAAACCCGTTTCACAGACTCAGTCTTTGTAATGTGTTACATGCCAGTTCCCCTCTGTGAATATAGATTTCTGCCTATTTATAATTCAGTTTGTTATGCAGGGTTATGATATAAACTGGTACTGAGTTAATTAACTGGTTTGTGGTAACAACAGAACCGTGGAAACACATTGATTTGATTGATTTACTTTAATGTGAAATGTAAAAACACCCACATGATTGCTCAGCTGTGTCTAATTGTCTCTTGAACAATGACATCATTATTTGAATAATTTCTGAACAGATCATACTCGTATACAGTTCCGTTTAGTTTTCACAATACCTTTTGAAGAGCTGTGTGGCAAAACAAAAATGTACCAGCCGTGTGAAAAAATAGAGACTATTGTGGCTTCTGTGGTCAGTTATGCATCTTCAGTTGATTATAAAAGACACTCTGCTGCGGGCATGCTGCTGGATTTAGGCCCTTAGATAACAGATATGTTTTTTAACAGCAGTGGGACTTAACTTAGCCATGCTGTAATGTCATCTGTTCTTTGCCAACTGCGGTGCTATGATTGATGTACACCCGTAAACCCAGTCAAGATGTTGTATGACTTTCGTGAAGTACTTTAACTTAAACTGGGTTTGGATATCTGAACTATGCCCAGTGAGTCTTCAGCCAAAAGCCCCTTTCCTCAAGCCTTAGCTTCCACACAAGCTTATTCTGCTTGTCAGACAGACCTGAGTTATATTTTGTGATACAGACACTTTCAAAGCACGGCTATCATTTGGTCTAAAAATATCTCTGTCAAAGGGGATGATTGAAAATGTCAGAGGATGACAGTGTTACAGCGACAGCAGCTACATGGCTTTTATTTTTGCACTTGTGGAACAAAGCCAGTGCTTTGTTGCAAATAAAAGCTTGTGTACGAATGCTTTTCTCTGTGGGGGGGTTTCTGCATGTGCTTGTGTGTTGATCAGTGTTCATATGTCATATTGCCTTTTTTTGTTGGTTAGTCATGCTTATGTGTCAAACACGCAATATGCTCTATCCACTGTTGTGTTGCTTATAAAGAAGGTGGATAAAAATGATGAACTACAAATGCGCAAGACCAAGAAAGTTGCACAAACAGGAGATTCTTGTGTTAAGTCACACCCTGTTGTCAATCTTCATTACCCCCTGTCTCACAACACTGAGAAGTAACAAACTGCTTTATCCTAAAACAATCTTCTCAGTAGGAGAAACGCTGCTTTGAATAGCTATCCAGGTGGTATGAATTTTAAAAAAAATGTTTGATAAACTCTGTTTTGTTGTTTGTGACAGCTCCCCCGCTTCCTCTACACAGAAGCCAGGAACACGCCCCTCCCTTTCGTCCCTTCCCAATGCTTCCACAGCACTTTGCAGCTTGTTAGGGGCAGAGTGCTTGGTGCAGAGCCCCAGAGGCGATGGCGTGAAGGTGACATCTATCACTTGAACGCTGGCTTGCTATAAATACCATCGGCGGGTTCCCTGTGGTCCCGCCTTGTGACAGCTATAGCTTGGAGTGCAAGGGAAGCAGCTGACATGGGGAGGATTTAAACGCTGAAGGAGGGGGGGCAGTTCATCCCTGCTATGTTTGCTGTCACTACCAGAGGTATCTTAATTATACCACTCAGACATAGAGCTTACTGTTTGTTCACTATGTGGAATCATACTACAACATCCACAGTCTTGAACCTTAAGTAAGAAGAACACTCAAGGCAGCTACATGTAGGAGACATTATCATTTTCTTGCACACCTAAATGTCAACAAGGTAGGATTCAACCAATTATCAGTAGCTTAAAATGTAACAAATCAAGTCAAATTGAATTAAACCAGAGGTGGAAGCAGTGCTTACATCTTGTACCAGGGTGAAGGACTACTCTGTTACAAGTAAAAGTTCTGCATTCAAAATGTTACTCAAGTAAAAGTAGAAAAGTATTGGCATCAAAATATATTTAAAATACCAACTAAAAAAGTACTCATTATGCAGATTGGCCCATTTCAGAAGAATATACTGTATAGTATATGTTTTGATTATAATTATTGATGCACTAAAGTGTTATCAAAGCTAGTAAAGGTGCAGCTAGTTTTAATGACTGTGTATTGTTAAATCATTAATCCAAATCTGTAAAGTAACTAAAGATATTAAATAAATGTAGTGGAGTAAAAGTACACAATTTACCTTAGTAGAAGTGCTAAGTAGCAAAAAATATAAATACTCAAGTAGAGTACAAGTATCTCAACATGTTACTTAAGTACTGTACTTGGGTAAATGTACTTAATTACTTTACACCACTTATTTAACTGTGCTCCAATATAATAGAATATAAAACATTAAACTATCCACAGCAAATAATTATGATGACAATATATATATATATATATATATAAAACTCATTAAGTGTTTAGAATAAAGTCTTTAAAGTAGAAACTGTTTATCAGGACCTTTTGCCATTCAGTTCGAGTTGGCAGTGGTACTGAACTACACATGGTCAGAGACATGGACTCTTCCAATTAGGGAACTGGATTGAAGTAAATGAGTATGAGAAACCTTGAACTGCAGTGCATTAATTTGAATTAATAGGCTTTTAAAGGGCATCAAAAAGCATATAATGCACACAACTACAGCAAAGCAAGGTAGGGAAGTGATTATATGGGACTACATTTCTTTGCTAATAAGAGACACTGTATACAGACAAGAGTCATAAACTACTCAATAACATTGGATCATAGTGGTATAAATAGCAGGATTTCAACATATTGTTCATTTGTTTTAATAATCTCAATAAGACTGAGCAACTGAAAGTCAAATGCTGAACAAAAGAGGTATATTTCACTATGATTGAGAAATGTGGTGCTCTGTGCCACCTTCTGTCTCTTCTTCAGCAGTGATTGTTACTCATTTTATTTCAAGGGGTTTGGACAGCTTCACAAAAGATCCTTGTCATCCATCCAGCCTTTGTAACAACACCTACTGTCACAGTTATAAATACCCATCAATCTAGCTTCTCTACGGTTTTTTTTTTACCTTATGAAAGCACAATATTCATCTGTCAACAGAGTTAATACACTAAACCACAGCATCTGGATATTAGCCGCAGGGATTTTCCGCTGTGTCAAAGCAAGGAGTGTAACTTGTATTTATGTTATGATGTATAAGAGTCTTTAACATCCCTCTGAAAGACAAGGACATTTCTCTCATGCCTGAGTTGTTTTGGTAACATACCAGCTGAGAGCAGAGGCAATAACTGACATGTCAAAAGAATAAAGTAATCAGAAAACATTTAACTTAGACTAGAATATGTTTTTAACTTTCCCAGGGAAAAAGATAATGACCTGAGGTTCATTAGCACCTGTAAAGAATGTTAACGGTGGATAATTGCATTAAAAATAAATATGTAATACAATCATATTGCTGTATGCTGTTTGAAGTCCCTTTGAGGCAGATTTGTGCTGTGTAATATTGGGCTTTATAAATAAAATTGACTAGCTATGACAGACTGTATTCTGCTTGTGTTATCAGAAAATGCTCACTTTTTTGTTAAAAATCGGGTAAGAAGATATTTCCAAATGTTGTAAACCACAATGGCTCAATCATATTTAGTGAGATCTAGTCTAAACTAAAATGCAGCATTGCCACAGCAAGCTTCTTGTTAAATTGCAACAGAGAATGTGTGATCAAATTACACCTGAGAAACAATATTTTGTTCTCTTGACAGATTTTGCAGCACTTCTGAGGGCAGCCATCTTTCAGCTGGTCCACTCTAGGGTTTCGAGGTTGTCACCAAAACAACTCCAAGGGACTTTGAAAGAACATATCTTATTAAAATAACCATGCATGCAACTGCAATTAAAATCCTTCATCACTGCAGCTGATGTCCCATAAACAATTAAAGTATAAATATTGTGTTGACAAATGTAATGCATTCTTTCTATAACTCAATATGTGTGGCTATACAATCCTGGGGTAAATTGTTAAATAAAGTCTAAATGGCATCTAGTTCACCCAAGAAGCTTTCGACATAAGACTTTCCTGAGTTAACTTCTTGGCTCGGAGCTTATAAACTCGACTACCATAGCATAGAATAAATAATTGTGGCAACAACTTACAAAATAACATGTTTTAAAGTTCATACAGCAAATCTGGCTAAATGTACCTTTTCAGTATCGAGAATACCACTTCAAAACCAGCCGGGGTGCAACAAAACCACAATCATAAATGGCTCTGACTGAAAACGTTATACAAACCACTAAGTTTCTTTTCTTATCTTGCTCAGGGAATTATTCATCAGTTTTGATGGCAAATAATGACACTAAGGCCAATAGCATGGTCTTCTATAGCTGTAAAGTATGCGTTTATCATTATCGTGTCAAACTTATCGTACAAGAAGAGCAATATTTTAGAATAAGAAGAGCTCTTCCTGCGGTCATTCTAAATGTGGAGGGGGACATTGAATTTACTTATGTGTCTGCTTTGAATGAATGCTGTAGTCTTGAAGTATTGATACTTTATACAAGTCAAGCAGGAGTTCAAAGAGACCAAACAGAATAAAGGCCAGCTTCTAACAAGCTTTCATAGAAAAAAAACAATGTTTATGTTCCAGTGTTCATAACTAAACTGTGTATTGTGGTTCTCCTGAAGAACAGTGGTTTGGCTTACAGTGTTATAGAGCATATAAACCTTTAGCCTCCACTGTTTTGGCTGGACTTAACTTGAACAGATTCAGCTGTAAAGTTCACTTCAGTGGGAGAACAGGCCTAGCTGTGGTTGCCAAACTTGTTTAGGGTATTGTCACTTAAATGCAGAGAACACGGCCTGAAGCTACAGCCTATAAACACAATGTGTATTGTCATAACTGTGGACAGCAGTTATAAATATCATTTGTAAAAGGTATTTTCACAATTTTTTTGTATATATGCAGGAGCAACCGAACATTCATTTACATGTACACATTTAAGCCATACTTGTTTGTTAAGATGGGAAAGGAAATGTAAAAAAAAAACATTTGATCATTTCACATAATCCACATATTGTCCAATTTTGATCAACCTACATCCAATTAACAACAGGGGACTTTATTGAGTGTTGGTGTTTTTACTATGCCAGTCCCTTCTGCTCACTTTGTTTCAACACTGTGCCAGCTGAGGGGAAAGAACTGGCAGAGAAAAAAAATAAACTCAGTCCAACAACAAGGATTTTAGAGACATAACTTTATGCGGACGATCGTCATCTTTTAATTGGAAGTGGGTGATTTTGGCATAGATGACGTACAGACTGGTTGTAATGGAAGAGGCAATCTGTGGGTGTGGTAAAAAGGATGTGGGTAGGCAACAATTCCAGGACTCTGAAGTACAAAGCCATAGAAATACAAGTAGCAATACAAATTTCTCATTGACAAACATGGTTGGCATATGTTGACTCAGGATAGCTTTTGTCACAACAGTTGTGAATGCCGTATCACCATGGCTCGAAGATAGCCATCATAGTTGCTGATATTAAAAAGGAAGAACAACAGATAAAAATCCTTCTGCAAAGCTCCATCTGCATGTGTTGCTCTGTTTGGGCAGCTGCCACCAGAAAGTTGTCTATTTTGACAAGTTGTCTAAAAGATAAGAGAGAACCCTTACATGTTTGGGCACACATCTTAGCTTGAGGTTTAACTGTAAAAGTTTACAGCAATATGGGCAGATGCAGTGGAATGGGTGTATCAAAATGTATGATGCATGCACAAACTTCTGTGTGCTTCTCCCGGCTATGTGTGAGGCACACAATATGTTCATGTGTCACAATGGGCTTCAAAGAGAAATAAAACCAATGCATTCTAAACAAGAATCTGATCATGTGTGACTATTCTCAGAGGGGGTCCGGGTATGTAAACATCAAATGGTATTCCTTTAAAAGTCCAGTGTTGTAACTTCTGCTAATGTAGTGAAATACGCACTATAAATGAATAGTGTAAAGTTTAAATGTGTAAACTTGGGGCGGTTTCTACTGGAGGCCAGTGAAACTGTAGCATAAACCAACTCTTTAAATGATATTATAATTGAATGCAATCAAAAAGTCTCACACTACTTGCACACCATTATATATTTTTCCACTCTTAAATTGTGACAGAACACAGATTTTCTCATGGCTTAACAAGACAGCCAAGCCGATCCTTCTCCCAAAGCTCTTTTCTATGTCCCGTTCAATAATTCATTAGGACTCTAGAGCTCAGGATGTCACCTCCACTGCTGCAGGCTTTTTGGCCTGGCTAGCAGTCTGGTTGGGAGGGCTGCCGTCTGCCATTAGCACGGCTCTGATCAGATTAACTGTTGGGCCTTTTGCCAACAGAGAGGCAGGAAGAGGGAGAGTCCTGCCTGGCATAGCATGGGTATAGTGTGGCACATTTAGCAGAATGGAGTGACCACTGATGCAGCACACTCAGCACGGTGCCATCATTATGACACAAGCGGTGTGATTCCCCTGCCAGGAAAAAAGGGAAGCAGCGCAGGTGGCTCAGGACATCATTAATGCTTATTTTGGTTTTAACACTAGAGTCAAATCCTGGAAATATTTCGATTGTTTGGACTGTGCTCTGCCATATTCCTTAACTGCAGTGCATTACAACATTTGTGTTGAGAAATGTTCCATCTGTACTTATTCTGAGGTCTTAGTTGACCGTATGTCATATTCAAAAGTATATTTCTTTTGTTAACACCCAATGATGCTGGCAGGCAAACATAATGTAGGTTTTTATATTACTGTTTGAGCAATTCAACGAGCTATGTGGGTAAGTGGATAAGACAGGACACAAGCAGTAAAAAAATCGAGTCAAAGGGATAATGATCCAGAAACTGAGAAGAGAAGATGTTGAGGAGTGAGTGATGGTGTTACAAAAGGATGGATTGGAGAGAAGGCATGAAAAGATAAGAGTGTGTGGAGTGATGGCAAACCTCCCACAGCTCTACCTGTGGTGGAACAGATTGGGCCTGCCGCAGAGCGTTCTGATTGCCGTGGCGACCGAGCGTCAGCTGACAGATGGCTGCCTCTGAGCGCAGGGCAACGGGCCGTCCACACCTTCCACTGATTGGAAGTCCACGCTCGCACACAACACTCCTCCTCACGCCCACATGCACAGACTGGTGGCTTGTGAAAAGGGTGAGGGAGACTGGAGGACATGGTTGTTTTGATCTCCGAGGTGTCAGGCATCTTGACTGTTGCTGTACCCAAGACGACGACTGGCCAAAATAAACATTTCCAATCTGGGTCGCATCCATCGCTCACAATCAGACAGAGTAATGAATTGGTCTTTTAAATGTGCAATTCTTTCATAAAATATGGCAATGTTAAGATAGTTCTCTCCTTTAAGAAGACAACATGTAATCCGACATGTCAGAGAGGAGCAGTCAATGCAGGCCCCAAAAAAACGACTCCCAGTTACTGAAGCTATGTGCTATTTACTTTACAATTACAATGAGTGTAATTGAGAATACCAAATTCAGAAGACTGAGACTGATCCAGGTAGGAAGATGAAATATAACTGAATAGGCAACTTTTTAGAGCGCCATCTAAGGCAGTGATTCCTAAACTCTCGTGCATGTACCACTGGTGGTTTGCAAGAGCTGTGCTAAACCTTACTTATCCTTCAGGCTGATCAAGTTTTGTGTTTTTGTAAATTAATGACAATTCATGTTTTGCGACATTGTAATTGAATATGCATTTGTATTAAATAACATTGATGACCATTAACAAATATTATAAAGACTAATAAACTGCAGTATATCTATTCATTTGGAGAGGAAATATGTAGCCTGGTGCAAACAAACCACCAAATGACACAGAAGCATTTATTCTGCAGTATATGTATTAAAATGCAGCCTGCATGTCCTGTATCTACAGCACCCTTTAAGGTGCCGTTGTCTTCTCTGCGAATCTCCCTGGGATAATAATAAAACCCTGCAGGTTTAAGCCCCTGTAATAACTCATTCCCTGCCTCTGGAACAAAGATTATCCTTTATGAAAACAGATAACATCTGTTAAGAATATGTAATATAAAATATCTTGCTCTGGTGTCTAATTATGTAGGTTTGGTCAGACTGTGAATCATTTATTCAGCCACAAGCTACTATGTTTTTGTCTCAAAGTGATGTGGTTAAAATATCTACATGCACAAGTTGTAGACAAATGCTTTTGTTTATATTACATTATTCATTTGAATGACTTCTACTGATATTTGTTTAGTTAAAATGACAGTATATTAACCGTGGTCAATAATATCTGATACACATGTCACATTAACATTATGTTGTACTCACTTTTGGAGGTGATATATAGCTCCATAATAACTAGGGACAAACACGGAAATCAACATAAAGGAAAAAAATTCAAGTCTGGAGAAAAGCAATTTATATTCACCACAGGGGCTTGGTGTATCCGACCTCTGTCAAACATATAAAAACAAATCAAAGTGGTTTTAACATTCCTCTTCAACACCTTGGTCCATGTTTGAATTGTAAATGTGTTGGCACGAGGTGAAGAGGGAGCTGCTGTTCAAGAATTACCTATTCTGTTGGAAGGGCTGCCAGGATGTGTGAGAGGGTCTTCCTCTGAGGGCCGCAGCGCTGAGCTGCTGTCTCCTGCAATCGGCCCTGATCAATGGCCTGCTCCGAGATGAGCCAACTCTCTCACTGGCTGAGGCGCAAAGAGAGCTGGGTGAAGAGAGGAGAATTTTTTCCTCAACAACATTAATATGAGATCAAAGTAAGTAGCTTTATAGTTTCTCTTCTGTGAGCTTTGAAGGTCCCTTTCCAAGTGTTTAAGTGTAAGCTCTATATGTATAGGCACTATACATGTGCACCTATAGGAGACTGTCTTTAATACTATGCTTGTATGATCAACCAGGAAACAAATATCCATTATACATTTGCTGAGCAGATGGATAGACCAACAAATGTTGCCGTCATGTCTTTCCTTCACCTTCAAAAGAAACAAAATAAAAGCAAATGAGATTACCAATGTAGTATTCAGAAATGTTCCTGAAAACTGATGACCCGTGCAGTTTCTCTGCAAAGGGACAAAGAGAAGGAGAGAAGGGAGGACAAGTGTACCAGAGACGAGGGCTCGTCTCAGTGGGGCGGTGGAGGGAGCAAGGGAGGTGATGGAAGCTAAACTAGCATGAAACTGCCTTCCGTCACGGATTACCAAGGTAGCGCTTTTCATTACCTGCCTTTCATAATAAGATATTTATGGCAACAGGAGGTGCTGGAGAGGCATGAGACACATGCAACCCATTTGCCTCCGAGATCCAATACCAGTGTTTGTGTGTGTGTGTGTGTGTGTGTGTGTGTGTGTGTGTGTGTGTGTGTGTGTGTGTGTGTGTGTGTGTGTGTGTGTGTGTGTGTGTGTGTGTGTGTGTGTGTGTGTGTGTGTGTGTGTGTGTGTCTGTGAGAGGGTAAATGGTGCAGAAAGAAAGTGAATTGTGCAGGGAAATGGCTGCTGTGATATGCTGTATTATTGTCTATTTCACAGTTGTATGAGTTTGCTGACTGGATTGTTAAAGGGTGTTTTTAAAAAAAGGCCATGTCTAAGTTAAAGAATGCAGGTACGATCATTTAAAAAGGTGTAGCTTGTGCCTGGTTTCATTTCAGACCCATGTGACCTGCAGATAATCTTCATCATCTACACCTACATGTTTGCATGCATGCTGATGATTCTCAGACATGCAGGTCACAGTATGTCAGTGTAATGCAACTGGACGGGCTGTATGCAGATTTCATCCGAAGACGTAGAGAAAAAAACGTTGCACATTTCTTCAGATATTGCTGTACACATCCTCCGGTCCTGTATGTATATTTGCATTTGCTGTTTCCAGACTATGTTTATCTCTCACTGCGTGCCTCACAGCCTTCAGGCATGAGAGCTCAGGTTCCACTGCCCTCCCCGAAATTGAAAAGCTCATCAGCAGATAATTCTGGGAGCTGCCACAATGCCAGCTATGTGCCACTGTCACCTTATCTTCCGGGCCTTTTGCGCCCTGCTGCTCCTGTCCGTGCCCTAGGGAAGAAAGCTTAGTACCCTTTCTGGCTACAGCGGCAGAGGAAAAGGGGCAGTGGAGATCACTCATTTTAATAGGCCTGTCACATCTGTTTTTAGAACCTGCGGAGGTCTCGTGCTGCTGGCCTCCGAATGAAGTGGCCCAAAAATGATGTGACAAGCTGTGATGAGCTCGGGGAGGGGAGCTTTAGACCAGAGGAGTAAAGGAAGGGATTAGATACAGAGATACAACCATTTCTTTGGTCAATATTCATGAATTATTGTCTGTGTATTTAAATACACTTAAGGTTCTTGTTTTTGTCGAGGAATTAGATACTCTAGATTTATTTTTATGGTACTAGAGCTTCATCTGTGATACTTAACTCGCAACAAAACCCAGTTAACTCTGTATGTAAATAATAAATCAGTTCATATTAAGACATGTCCTTTAAATTGATCTCCAGAGGAGTCACTTTAGTTCATGTACAATACAGGGTGTGAACATCCTCGAAAAAACACTGAATGAGCAAACATACATGTGTCAGTGGCAGTCACAACGGTCAAAGCTGACTATGCTAATACACAATAACGTAGGTAGATCAGATTCATCTCAGTTTTCAGGATGTTACCCTCAGTCTGACACGAAAAACAACAATTATTTTCCACCCGTTTGAATCAGCTGAACAGATTAGAAACACAGGAGCACACTCAGGGAGGCCAGCTTCGTTAATATTCAACAAACATGTGCATGTTTCTTTGTATTAGCTTGATGTGGGTCTGATTGCATTTCCATTGTAAAACAAAAAGAAAGCACTTTATATTTATCCTCAACGCAGCTAGATACTAGAGTCCACCTCCTCAAACAGATTCATAAGTGGCAGCACTGCTTTCTTTAGCTCTGCTCTACAGAGTATTGTTGGACTATTCAGTCCTCAGCTCATTAAAGTCTCCAAAGGGTTGTTTTCTGTACCTGCAATGAGCAACCAGGTATTATTAATGGTAGCAAACTCAACAAATATATTAATGAGTATATGCCATGTCACATACTCTGTGGCAAAGCAGTGCCAATAACTGCAGTTCATTAAAGAGCCCATTGAGGTTATCTCCAAAAAAGGGAGCAGTCTATGTACACCCTCAAGTTAAAATGCCCAATTTTACAGCAGAAATAAACATTTATCAAACCTGTTTTTGGTCTTTATAATTCCCCTGTGCATGACAACTATACCAGGGTGCGTTTTTATTTTACTCACATGTTTTAATTATATTAAGGCCCTGAACATGAATGGGGGGTGGTTACTTTGAGTGACAGGCTGGTGCTGTCTCAGATTGCTAGCCGCTTGCTGTTCTGCTGCTTTACAATTAACCAGGCCTGCCTTAATTTTCATCGATCCCTTTTTTAGATGACCCGTTAAGAGATAGACGGTCTCCTCAGAAACATTTGGGAGACATCAAATCGACTACTTCCATATTTTAAACAATGTAACATATGGTACAAAGTATGTTGTCTAGTCTTATCATCTAGCAAAGACTTCATTGCTCCACCCTCCTCTCCTTCTCCTTCACTTTTCTGATTACAGCATATTCAGCAGTATATTTAGCTTAGTAAAAGATGTCTGAACTATCGGGTGAATTTGTAGCCGTCTCCTTTACAAGGGCTTCTCACTCCAATCAGCAAGTGTCAGCTCAGTTGGCTCTGTAATTAATGTCTACTGACTAGCCACTAACGGTCCAATAAGTCTGCCCAATAGGTCTAGGCAGCAGAAGCCTGCAGAATAAGGGGAGGCTGGAACTGTTGGTAAGGCAAATGAATAACTGCCAACAATAATTATGGTGTGTATTTAGTATTTTAATTACTTTGACTTTCAGGGGAGACAGCAGGGAAATAAATGGCTCCCTTGGTAGAGTATGCTGAAGTTCTCTTCTTCTGTTACTCCTCCTTTGTGGCCTTGTAATAAAACTGAATGTTTCATTTCAAACAACTAAGCAAAACAGACAATTGTTGAATTTATTTATTTGGATTACACCATTGTAACTCACCCTTAGCGGGGTACTTTGGGTAAACATAGTAAAAAGAATAGTCAGAGTTAAATGCCAATTTAATGAGAGTGTGGAAATATATTGTGCAAAAAGTATGTTGTTTGGAGTTTCAACATTAATGGTGATGGTACCCTAAAATAAAGGAGATGGTACACACTTCCTTCCCATGGTGGCATGAAGTTATTTCTCTGCTGTTTTGACTGATCATTGCAAAGGCAGAGAAGATAAGATACCTCTGAACTTTGGAATAACCCATGTGACATTGCCTTCAGCAAGATGTTTACTTTTGCTCCAGATCATCAGATAGTGATAATGGCGTCATGCTGTTACTGTTTGAATTGCTTTTTAAACATGTTTTTAAAATGAAATTATACACACTTCCATGGTATTTTGACATAGATAATGGCCAAGGGATTTGATAAAAAAGCTGCAATTTGTTGTATATGTGCAACATATAGGGTTTTTCTATATTGCCCATCCTTTCCCATCTAAAATGGTGGCTCCTTATTGTTATACAATTCCATGGTAGCCTCTTTGTTCTTTGTTTCCCTGAACTCACAATCTCTAAAGATGTTCACGTTGATGTCTGAGTGCGCCTGCATTAGTGCATGTCCTCGAAACATCAATAAGGGTGCTCATATCTATGAAGGGTTAGGGAAAGTGCACACAAACACGCCTGTATGGGTAACATGCTCTCAAGCATGCAGAAAGCAGCACAATGGGTGGCTGAGTCCCACATAGAGAAATACAGTTAAGATATTCCTGACAATATGAACAACCCTGAGGATTAGTGATTCAGATCAGATTTAAGTATCTGGACAGCATTATTAATGTCTAACTGCAGATTGGTTCCCTGCAAAATCAATAACGGTGCTCAGTAGTTACAGTGCTTAAAGTTTAGTGAAGCCCCTATCATGTCATAAAAATTCCTTTAAATAAACAATCAAACTTGTTGATTGCAGTCCTAATGACATACATAAAATGACATGAGCCTTTTCTTCAGGCAGGTCCTTTCCAAACAACTACATACTTGCAGCAGTCATACATACTATACTCAGCATTTAACACAACATTGAACAAACTCACTCACCAGGGGCCACTTAAGAAAAGAGCATCTGCTGAATCCCAAAATGATTAAGGACAATGTCATCCAGCATACACATTTACACCATAAACATAGCATATTCATAGTGTGTTTACCTGTGAATATGCTCACGTGGGAGTGCGTGATCTGCTTCTTTCAGGTTCAAGTAATCAGCCATCTGATAAATGCAGCCACTATTTTTGAATCATCCGCCTCAAAGTACCAAAACAACCCTTGTTTAATCATAGAAAACTAAAGATGAAGGGAAGGGAGTGACTGCTGATGATAATCTTAGTCTGCACGAGACACAAAACCAACAGTTAATTTATATCCATTTGACATCAACAGGACTTATTGAAAACATCTTTGTACCATTTCTGTGCAGCCTTAAGGGGAAGGCAGCAGTAAAACGTTGACTGTGTGGCGCTGTGTGTGTCACTCAGAGGTGGGTGATGTTCATGGAGCATTGCGGCCTCATCGAACATGAAGTGTGAAGTAATTTCTGATCCTTTGGGAAATCTAGTAAACTGAGAAGAGTAACAAGGTGACTTGTTCTGGAGTATGGGGGCATGCCGTTTCGAAACGGATATTGAATTTGGTGCACCATTTTTCTTTCTTTAAGATACAAAACCATGTTTAGAATGCGTATTGTGTAGACATAGATCATTTCTGGCTCACATAATCTAATCTTGTAAAACATTTTGCACTATTAAAATCTGAGTTTATTGGATTGTTTATCATGGGAGTATTTGCACCCAATTCTAATGCCTTTATGCTCTATTTAGACACCATATGATCTTCAAGGATGCATGATAATGCCAGGTGTACTGGAGTTTCAGAATGCAGAAAGATCTCATTAGTCTTTACTCCAAGGAAATGGGTTGGTGAAGCACTTGAATAAATACTTTTCCAGTGAAATACTGAGGTTGTTCTCAGAGTTTGTCCAAAATAAGAACAGTTTGTTAGGAACTTGAAGTCATTTAAGCAGAATTATTTTATATATGTTTGGTAATCATAAGCAATATGATTTTACAAACATAGATTAGTATAACATTATACAACTGCTTCTCTATACTGGTTCTAAATAACCCTGGTAGCAAGTCTAGGCTTGAGTTCCTGAAGGCAATCCATTCTGTGTGATAAAGACAAGTAAGGTGGGAATAATTTTCCAAGGAATGGGAGATGATCAGTTTGTTTAAGGATTGTAAAATATATCTTTCCTCAAGGGTATCACCATGACTACTTTAAAAACAGAACAAAATAATGGTGTGTAATTAGATTAACCTAGAAATTGAACAAATGAAGAAGCATTTCATAAATGGACTTAAAGTTATGTTAAATTACAAATTAGGAGTTTAATGAATGTCTGACTAATCGTTATATCACAAGCGGGTTGAAAACATGTTGACATCAGTTTCAAAATTACCATTTTTTAGTTGAAAAAACTAGTTTTTAAGGGTCATTTGATTTAATTATTATATAACAGTAAGAACATTTGAACCAAAATGGCATGACATATTTAAATACTTTATTTTTTATTTTCAATATCTGCAACTCCAAAGTGCACAAGCATTATTTTAAAATGAGATGTTAAATGACTCTTGTTTTTGTTGTTCTGCATGGAATATATATTTATCACAATATAAGTAATCATTATGTCTAAATATTAAGTGTGCTATTGTTGTGCACAGCCCTGACAACCTACAGTTGGTACCAAACAATGAATTATCCCCTAAAGTTTGTTCCTCCTGGGGGGGGGAGGGAGGACGATCAAGAGGGCAGGAAGAGGTGGGTTATGACATCACGGACCGGGACCTTCCCAGCTCATTTACTCTGTGATTACACTGTACTGACATTACATGACTGAACACAGAGCTGGGGTAAACTATATAATTAGCCAGGCAAGAGCCGAAGCATTTCACCAGACCACGTCTACCTTGCTTTATTGCCAATACCTTTGTCTCTCTCTCATTTACACTGCAGCAAAATGTTATCTACAGGAAACACCTTCTGCTGCCTGGACTTGTCCAACCACCAGTTCAACCTCAAACAAGTATGAAACCTATATTTAGCTTTCCCTATATCAAGGCTACTATGGCTGGAGTGACTTTGGTCATGTGTTTTTAAATAGCCCCATTTCCTTTAAAGCTACATTAACTTAACGTTTGACCACCAAAGAGCAGAAAGACTCCAACTCTAACTTAAAATTAATCTGGAAACGTAAAAAACAGACAATTGGCAAATAAAGTTGATCACCATCTACGCATGTATAAACTCTTTTTTTGTTTTATGACTCACAAAATACAAAGAGAAAAACAAAACATACACTTCTAACATTTAATTAACATGAAAAAATCATTGAACCATTGAAAACACAAACACAAATCAAAAAAACAACTCTTAATCAATAAACCCCTCAAACAATATCAGTCTGTCCTTTTATCAATTATACCTAAACACATACCTGACAGCAGATAGATAAAACCCATTGTTAATAATAAACATAAGCACAGACAATACATATGTTTAAATGACAGTGAGTGATGTCAGCTCATTTTAAAAGCAGTTCAATTGTACTCACGATAAAAAAGGAAATTACATTTGGCAAATAAGAATCAGCTAGTGTTAGCCACCAGTTTTCTATTTGAACATTAGAGCGCTCCGCTGAGCTAAGAGGAACTGTTGACGTTAAACACCTACATGCACAAAGACACCACTCACAAGACAATCACATACATTCTCCTCATAATCAACTGAAAAAATATTCTCTCTTGCTCAATTCAGTATGCCACACCTGATATTTTCACACCTTTAAATTAAAGCCTAGATGCACCTCGGTCCCCAGCCTGCCCCCCCACTAACAGCAATATGCCCTGCTCCACCCGGGGAAAGGATCATTTTACAGTTACAAATCCATTTTTTCCACTCCCTGTCAGCTCTCTCATCCCAACAGGCACTGGTTTTTCTAAGAGGGATTTCATATAATCCACAGATATCATGATGCCTGCTTTCTTTTCATATTCCTCGCAGTACTCCAAGTTCCTATGGTGCTGAATGGCTCCCAGAATATACTTCCACTCTCCTATTGCCTAATGACGAGCTGAACTAACAATGCCAATACATGTGCAACTCACTTGGATTCCTCTATGCATTTGGTATAGCTATCTGTATGTAATTGACAGTACCTACTGCGCTGGAAATTGTAACATTAAGCAACATAAACTACTTGTTTCAATTCAAGTTCATAACAAAAAATAAAGAAATCATGAACTGTTACATTAAATGAGACAAAAGTACAGCATATGGAGTAACTTTCCTGCAATGTTTCGTGAAGTCAAGTCAATGCATCAATAATTTAGAGCAGAAAAAAGACCGCTGGTGCAATGATTTCTCTTATTTTAATAATTCAAAATAGTATCTATTAAATCAAAGCATTCAACTTTTTCCATGAGCTTTTTCTACTTGCAAGGGTTTGACATGTTGAGCCAGCCATTGAAATGACTCACAGGTTCAATCAGGTTGAAACTGTGACCTGAGAAGGAGCTCATTTAGCAGTTTCTTTTGATTTTGGCTCACAGTAAAGGGTTTCCTGCAAGTTATCATTTTGAAAGAAGCGCTGCCGGGCCTTCAATAAAAAGTGCCCTGCTAGCATCAGAAGAAATAAGTCTCCAGAGAGATTAGGGGCTCAAATTCACACAAAACCAGCCAGATGCTGAATTACTGAGGACACGTTTATGCTAATAATTTGTACCTGCATCATGATTTGTCATTAGTGAGGTCAGAAAGTGAAACTGATCAATGTAGGTTAATTACCTGCTCTAACCAGTTATTAGTTAGAGCTGCTTGTTGCAATGTTGGAGAAAAAGTAAACATTCAGAGTCATTGTAATGGTTGGGAAAAGCCACTCACTGTCAGAGGAGAAATAAGTCAAAAAAAACAAAAGCAAAACACTAGAAAAAAACTAGGAAATAAAACTTGACCGGATGAAAACACCATCTTGGATTAGGAAATACTTTAACGATTTATTGATGATCAAAATAGTTGCCAATTGTTTTTTTTTGTGGATTGACTAATCGATTAGTCAACTAATTGTTGCAGCTTAGTACGCCCCATGGCTGACATAGTATTGTGTAGGTATAGATTTACTTAGGATACACATCGAGCTGCACTCTGCCAGCAGTGCAGTGGTTTTGATGACAGCGGGTGTGAAGGTGTGTGCTAAAGCAGAGCTGTTAGGAGAACTGTCATCTCGGGGACAATAGAACTATAAGACTCAAACCAATTCTCTCAGCAAGAGAACAAATCTCCGCCTGTCAGAGAGATGCAGCGAGGAAAACTTCATCCATCTGACAGCCTGAGTGCTCCTTAATGACTCTGTCCTTGCTGAAGAGGGCGGGAAAACATACAAGGACTGTCCCATACACCTAAATAACAATTCTCTATTCTCAGGATCTTAGTTCTCAAGAGTCTGGAACTGTCACATTGTTTTAAAGTGTAATATAAATTATCTTTGAAAAGTGATAAATAATACAGCTCCAACATATAATGATGTGTTATTAAATAGATAACAAGAAATTGAAAATATTGTTTCAGGTAAATATTTATATTATTATATTTTTTTTTCAACATTGTTAACCCATATGATTTCTAGTTCAAATGTTAATGTAATAAACAGTAGCAGTTTACTCATTTTAGGGTTTTTATGCCAAAATGTTGGAGTGTAATTACCATAACACCACCCTTCCAGCTCATACAATATACTGTACTGTATAGCTACGTATATGCATACTTTTGCAAGCAGACGCAAATTGTAAAATTAGTAGATTAAATTGGGATTGTGTGTCACATTATATAAAATGGCATGGCAAAATAATGTTTCACCACAGCAAAATCTTACCGCCAAATGTAACTAGGAAAATATGGGAAATTGTAAAGCTATTAAGGTTAAGAGGAAAATGCCAGAGGAATACAACTTTTCTCATAACTTCCACTTGAAATATAACATAATTTGACCATTAAACGTGTTGCTCCCAAAAAGGCCTCAATTCCCTCACAAAGCAGCAACAGCATTCAAAATGTGACATATTGACAATGTTTTCAAATGCCTAAGATGAATTTCCTCCACACATTGTTTTCATTGTCACTCAGAGTAAAGTGAGGGAAGAGGTTGAGAAAAGATCAGGATTGGCTAAAATTCAGAAAAAATGGCAAATTCTTAGCGGGAGGAAAACAAACCAGTTTTCAAACGGCTGGGTCAAAGTATATCCAAACAGGGCAGTGTCAAGAGTATGTCAAAACTGCTGAAAAGGATTTAATAAAGTGAAACCGCTGACATTTTCATGACGTACCTTAATTTGCAAACTAAACACGGTGCTATGCAGTTTCAACTTAAATTTCAGACCAATCATCCAAAGAAAACAAAAGGATAAGAGTGGAGTCCCAGGGAGAGTAACACAATGCACTCCAGGAAAGAATCAGCTCATTGAAAGCCAGAACAAGGGAACACTGAAAATGTGAGAAAAAATAGTCGAACACTTAAACACCCTCTTCCTGTTAAAACCACTAATAACATCTAAGATACTCAGATGTCATTAAACCCACCAGGAGGGAAGGAAACACTACACCCAAATTGTGATTGCTTAGCCTTCGCTTTATGTAGCATTAGTAGCAACGCAATTCCATTAGCACGCCTAAATGCTCTCGACAATGTGAATACCACTGACTACACCGGATTTTACAATTGTCATTTAAGAAATGATGCACCTATAAGGAAAGTTAAATCTAACTTTAAAATGCAGTTTGTCAAATGAGAAGCCATAACATATCCAAACAAGTATAACTAGGGATGATTCTCCTTTAATGGGCTTAAGGAGTTTTGAATAAATGGTAAAACAATTTGCAAGCCCAGTTTAATACCTTAATACTTAAGTTGTGTAAAAGATTCGACTTCCCTGCATACACTGTATGTACCGCAACCTCTTGCATACTGATACATTCACTGTCTTTTTGGTGCTCATTAGTCAGGTGAACATTTTCGGTTATTTGCGTTATTCAAGCATGAAATTAACAATTCCCTAAATTACAGTGCCTTTGAAACTGGTTATGCATGATTTAATGTAATGGATGGGTATTGGCACGAATACCAACCTAAATAAATGGATTGGATATCAGCCAGACATGCCACATGAAATATTATTCTTAGTATGATTTTGTTGTTTAATACCAGAACTTGAGTCAGATCGAAGAGGAGCAAGATGACACATGGCGATTACGTGTCAAACTAACAGTAAAATGATAAAGAAAGGAACAAACCATGATTCATCAAATGCATCATTTGTGCTCGCTCCCTGTGAAACCATCCCACCCAAATACAGCCGAGGGTCTTTTCCCCGCGTGATACAGTCCCCCTGAAGAGTCCTTATATTTATATCCGTTGTCAGTGCAAAGCTGGAGAGCCGTGCTGGCTCATAAATCTGGCCATGCTTACAAAGCACAAATTTCCCCCTCATTAGAGCTCCACACCCTGTGAAGGGTCCTGAAATACACCCAGCGTGGAATTCATGCCAATCAACCAGGAGCAGGAGGACGCTGCTGGAGTCTCTGACACCTCACACTTGTCTAATCTTGGTTGGATATATCATTTCATAACACAACTACTGCGGTTTGATAATCCAAGGTTAACACATAAAGTCAGCGATAACTGATTAAGATTTTGGTAAAATCCAAAACAATAAGCATATTCTGATATTAGCTCAACAGTGAAAAACTAACTATGCATCCATCTGCATCTTAAAGGCCCCGACACCCCAAGCCAATTATTGCCCGTTGGTCAATTTGGAACCGTCGCTGACAGCCATGTTTTTGCAGAGTGTCCTGCAAGGTTGGCACTTTTCGGCACGGCAGAGAGCCTCTGCAAAATAAATCACTCTGATTGGCTGTTCAACTCAAGCAACTCAGGAAGAGAAAAGGACATGAGGAAAACAAAAAAACAACTAATTTAAAAACTGCCCTTTTCATATCTCAGCTTATCTCCTCAGATTATTCTACAAGACCATTGTCGTCTGGAATGAAGCTAACTGGGGAATGAGATTGATTTAAAGATGGTCGGCTTTGTTCTAATGTATATATCCTAACAAAAGCGTGTTTATCTACACTCATATGCTGTCAGTTTTCCCTTCCTGAATGACAAATGCAGACTACATACTCCTGCTGTTATGAAGTTATTTCCTCTCAAGCAGGCAGCGAACATAAGGAAGAGTTAGCCGTGGGCTTTAGTCTTTGCGTTGTTTTCAAGTGCAAATTCTTGGCCAAGATGCAGGCAACATGAGGCGTCAGAGTGGGCTGCGTGGCTACTAGTTCTTTGATGTATGTTTAGTATGTCAGAGCCTTCATGCTTTTCTTCTGGTATACTCTATATGCATTTAAAACACATTTAAGGCTTGTGAAAAATTCACAGCGCTGTGATGTCCATTTTGATTACCACACCCCCTCTTGGCTTTATCCTGCACCAATGTTGCCCTGTGGGTGGATACGCCCCATCTTTGAAGCCTAAACCAGAGCCAAAGGGAGGTCTGTTATAAAATAGGCTCAATCTATCTCCCCCTCTCCACCTCCCACACCAAGCCATAGCCCTTCACTCAAGCTTCACTCTCTTCTCTCGAGGGAAACATGTATGTCAGAGACAGCAGGTGCGAAGTGAGATTAGAAAAGCACAGCAAGAGGAGGAGGGGAGGGAGGATGATAATGGGAAGGGAAGTGAAGAAAAACACAAGGATAGTGTTGACAGCGCATGTGCCCTTGTCTCACTTTGTATGCAGGCAAGTTATGTTTAAGTTAATTCAGTATGCTTGTGCAGCAGCTGTGCACATACACTGCTAATAGCCTTTGTTTCTCCTCAGAGAATGTCAGTCATCAGGCCCATATGATGGACAGCTTGGTGGCTGGCACCAGTAGATGAAGAAAGCTCCCAGGCCATCCACTCCTCAGAGAAGCAATTATCTCCTAGCCTCAGCTCCACACCATGGGCCTGCATGAGAATGAGCCCATGGCCATGCCTCCGTGTCTGGCATCCTCTCTTTGGAGATGCAGACCACATACACATCCGACACACAGAGAGACGGATGAACAGCTCGGCTCTACAAAAGGAGAGAGGCAGACAGGATACTGGTGCTCTCCTACAGTGTTAAGGTTTCTTGAAAGTGACCTGCTGGAACGGCTAAATGTCTGAGAAATGCAGCATGTCAGCACAGGTGTAAAGTAGGAAGCCTGGGGCTAGAATTAAAGCTACAGAAATTGACAGGTGAGGCCCTATGGCCAAGAGCAAGACCAGGTAAGCAGTTCTACAGCAGCCCGGGGGTGAAATGAATGTAAAATACCTGGATCTGGTCAGTTTTTACATACTAACTTTCAGGCAAGTGGCCTAATAAGTATTGTAAGGTTGTTATGAATTCCTCAGGCGGCACAGCAAGCTCATTACATGATGTCTGATATCGTAACGAAAAGCAGCATTAACGGCTCTTTATATATTTTTTTGTAGCCCATAAAAAAACACTTTTTATAATGGGAACATTTTACATATTTAGTTGAATGAAATGAATCAACAATAACACTGATGAGGCCACAATTCGGGCTTTGGTTAAAACAAAAACTTTAGATTGAAAAAAAAAACTCTGTACACAAAGTGTGATATCAATCTTGTTTGGAATGAACAGCAGGCACATATGGCACATATAAACAAACACAAAACTATAGTCAATATTAGCCTGTTTGCTTATTTGCTTGCCCAGCCCATCACTTACACTGGTGTTTTGTGTCTGTGCCCAGAACAAACAGCATTTCAAGAGAAGGCATCTGAACCAGCTGACAATGCCTGTACTTCCCGCAGATTTCTCCTGAGATAAAACTGCAAACATTATCACAGCTGCTCTTTCTATGTATTCTATTTATGAGTGAGCATTTATGAATAAAAAATAAATGACATTGACAATTTTTTGGTTATGCCAATAATTACATTGATTTCCTAAACACTGTCTTTTTGAGGCAAATACTATAATCAAATAAAAAGGTTAATAGTCGGAATACTATTATGTCTCCATAAACATATAACAGTATCACATGATATACCTATCAGTTGACATAATGATGCTGATGATTATCTGTCATAAGCCATGTTTACCATATTGATGCCATTTATCTTTTAGCTCTTAATTTAAGTATAAGAAGCCCTTAAATAACCAAAATACCAACAAATGAAGTTCTACAAACCAACACATTGTAACTAAATAAAGTAAGGACAAACGAGTAACACTGCATCATCATGAACAGTCCAAACTATAAACAAATTAACAAATACACAAACGTTAGTCATATAATATGTAAATGACCTCTATCATGTACGCACTGATTTCCAAAGCGACATCGTTAGTAAGGGTCAACGACACTAAACACTGACTGTCATGATTCAAGGTAGACCATTTCCTCTAACATCTGTTTAACTTTCCACTAAACAAACGTCTGCCCAGAGATGAGCAAACAAAAGCCTTTCCTAAAGTTTGACATGGCAAATTACCAGAGAACTAACTATAATGCGTATATAGAATCAGTCCTTGACGTTGCTGATGAACTGATGGTCAGTGAACTTGTTGCTCAAAATCTTCTACAGATGTGTGGAAGTGGCAATGAAAGCTTCTGTTCACAAAGCAGCAGCCCCTGTTTTGTTTTTGTAGGCTACTAGGTGATTTCTAGGAAGAGACCTGCCAGAATACACTGACTTTTCTCAACAAAGCTCTACCGCTGCGTAGATCTGTCACAAAACTTGTCAGGCTAAATAGACATAGCAGAGATTATAACAAGAATGTGTGACCAACACTGACTGTGGCATCTTTTAATACAAAAATGACATGTCTTTCTTTGTCAAACAAGGAAGCGCCTCAGGCCAGAAATGAGCCCAAATTCCTTCTGCTTTGTTTTTTTCTTCGCTCTTCTTTTTGTCTCCACCAACTTTATTGTTGCTGCTGTGTACTATGTAGACATAGCTGACAGAGAGACGACACTTAGCACACAGATACACACATAGCAACTCCTGCTTCTCTGTGTGCTCTGCTAATATTTACACTGCCAGGCCGAACACTGCCGCTATTGAGTTTGGCCATTCAAAGTAATGTTTGACTTGTATTAGAACAACAGTGAGGGAGCAGCGTCTGGGCAATAAGGCCACTGCTCCTCAGGTTGAGTCCAGATAGAAAGACTGAGGGCGTGGACTAATGTCATCTTTTTACACTAGTTAAATATTTAGTGACTTTTCTGTGTTGCTTTGTTTTTTGTTCTGCTCTTTTAGATATGTGGAGGTGTGTGATTTGACTAATGTGTGGTGCTGTATAATCTGACATTTGCTTTGTTTCTTGTTCAACGTGAGCAAGTTGTGAAGGCTAAAGACAAAGACAGACTTATTAATATCAGATTTAGTATTATCAGGTGTTATTCACAGAACCAGTCTACAAAGGAAAGACAACTGCAAGGGCTATTGTTTGTGATGAAAACAAATCCATTTGAAATGACACCAAATCAAAGAAAGAGGTGAGGTTTTGCGGAACAACCTGACTGACCTGAAGAGCAAATCCGTTGACTTTGTGAAACATTAGCTTGAGCTGTTATTTGTTTTTACAGTCTCTGATAGACAGCAGGCGGAGTTTACCGACCATAAGTCTGTCATCATCATCGCTGCAGGAGGTCATAAAAGTTTACAAACAGATTATTCAGTGTCTAGCACTTAACTGTTAAGCCGACCCAGTGTCTCTCCCATGCTCAACAAAGCTTACAGATGTCTCTCAAACAAAGAAACCTGCCCCTTTAACAGTATCCTCCACATATTATACAATGGAGATGGATAAAAAAAAGACTGACAGAAAAATGCAGACATATCAAAGGAGTATGGTACAGAAAGATTTTTAATATACATGTGAGAGCAGCAGCGGTGGGGGTGGGGCAGGGCAGGTACACAACATCAGTTCCTGAGGTGAGCATCTTTCATGGTTAGTACTGCCATCTCCTGGTGATACATATTTAGTATTCATAAGGGTTTAGCACAATGTCAATAATGGGTTTTACCACCAGATTGACTGAAATGAAAGGTTTAACAAAAATATTAAAGATTTGCTTGGGTAAAGAAATGCGATGTTGAATATACAATCTTGATTAAAACAATTTAATTAACAAACACTAATTCCTGTGAAAGACTAGGACATGTTTCTTTGAATTTCCGAGCGGGTTAGAGATAAATTCAATTTGTTTTTATTTGACTCGACTACAGGCAGACTTTTGAGCCCTCATTTGAGCCCTTCATGTACTTGTGTCCTTGTGACTTTAAAGTGCTCTTTCTGGCTATAAGTTAGGGACTGATGTTCCTCAATTGTTTTTGAATAAACAGACTGTGGAAACACATTTCCTGAAGAGTAAATGATCCATCACTATCTAAATAGTGGAATCTGCAGATGAAATAGCATGAAATGGTTTAGCAGCAGTTGAAAAGTAAGGGGTGAAAGCAGGTAGGTGAATTGTCCGCTGAGGTCAAATCCGTCAAAGCTGTTGTAATGGAAGGTGAGAATCAGGCCTCCAAACTGCAACTTCTCAGGTTTATAATGTAATTTACATTTCGACATCTTCAGCAATCAATGCAATTGTAACATTACAATGATAGTAAAACTACTGGCTGCTTTCTGAAGAGTGTACATGGGCTCTGTCCTTTTGATCTAACCTCAGATTTCCATTTCCTGTCCAAAAGAGATTTTGGCTTGTTCAGGTGTTCTTCTGCAAAGTTCAGTCTTGCTTTCTTCTGGCTCCTCTCAAAGTGAGATTCCCGAGGATTTTGTATTATGTCGCCCTCTTTTACCGAGTTGGCAACAAATTGTCTCGGTTTAAATGGACTTACGTGGTGCCTGAAGGTCAGCTTGAATCTACTTGGCAGGTGACTGAGGTGCTATCTCTGGTATTTGAGCAACATTTGATCCCTGGCCACATTCTGAGAACTAAATTACTGTGCCATGGGCTATAAACATCACAACAACATGTGGTTTTGTGAGAACAAGAACACAAAGTTCCCTGTGAGGTGAAGACCTGATACTGTCTTCAATTGGTTAACATTGTGTATTTTTTTCATGTACAAAGTAGCACAAAAATGGTCAAATAAGTGTTTTCTTATATTTCGAGATTATCTGCTAATGCCAAAAATATTTCAATCACTTCCTTAAAAATAATACTGAATATTTAGTGAAATATGACATTGAGTTGCAAGGATGCACATGGTATTAGAGTTGTTTAAAATGCTTTGCATAATGGTGCAAAGTTTTGCCAAATATCTAAAAAGCAAAACGCCTGTCAACAAATATATACTTGTTGAAGCTATTCGTTCCCCAAATACAAGCTGGTCAGTACCAACTGTGTGACCGATATCGCTCCCTCATATTAGCGGAGGCAATTATCCCTCTATTTTGGCACACGGCTTGACAGTTAACATTTTATTGTTGGCGGAAGCCCTTTTATTTTTTTAAGACAAAGCCTCCGCAACACGTAACTCTTTTCATCACACCACTGCCAATAAACATTAGACAAATATTAGCTTTGGCAGGACATGACAGCCTCTCAGAAAAGTAAAAGTCATTTGGCCATATTAAATGGTTTATAGATTTAACAACGGAATAGAAAAAAAGAGAACAAAGACAAAGGGAACAGAAGAGAAGAGAAGGGGAGGTGCTAGGGAGGGTGGAGTACAGTGTGCATTGTTTAAATGTGTTTTAGCAAATAAAGGTAATGCAGAGCAAACATGGATATTGAGGGACATAAGTTGGCAAACCTTCGATAAAATAGTCTGAATTGAAAATGTCTATAAAAAAACACACATCACAAAGTAACACACAGTTCTAGTATGAGCTGCTGAATAACCCAAAGTAATTGTTGACATTTAAAAACAAATCGGTCTGCTGAGGAAAAAAACAGGCAGTTAGATGATCAGACAAATTGAAAACAAACATCAAGGTTAGCAATGTTCCTAAGGTAGTTTTAAAAGTATATGCAACCAAATGGGAGTATTGCCTATTGTAGAGGCCAAAATCATATAGAAATACAACTGATAATCAACTTAAAATAACACTGCCGCTGAGGCACCAGTTAGCCTAGCGAAACTTACGCAGTACATCAATCTACGTTTGTGCATTTATTTCCATGATCCAATATCATTAACAAAAGAACAATGAACATAGTTTCCTATCGATTCCTTTCCTATGGCCGTCCTTGTTGCTTGAATCACTCTGGTAAAAAACACAGGTGCCTACTAGTGCTATACTCCCACCACCAATATATACAATTAGACCAGGTGCCCTATCACCCAGTGCCCAAACATGCCTTCCAATAAAAAGCTTCAAAACTACTAACTCACTTATCACTCAATAACAACACAAAATAAGGATACATTCACTGTAAACAAAAACAGCAAGAAAATAAATGTTTAACTAATAGTATAAAGCAATATATAGCTCCAACACCTACGTATATGTGTGCACTCACTTTCAGTTTACACGTTACATGTTAGTCTGGTAGAGAGATGATGGCTCATCTAATATTCTGACCGCTTAGGTTTACGGTTAAGTTTCCAGGAGAATTACTTTTGTAACTAAGCTGTTGCTAAAGATCCTACATGACTCAGTGCTAAAATCCAAGATTGTTTCCTCGTCAGAGAGATCTTGCGTCAGTCTTAAGTGCTCCAGTGTTGGGGGTTTAAACTTGACAAAGTATTTCTAAGTGTCTAAAATACAATAGAAGTCATTTCAGAGGCTTTCACTCGACTAATCACCATCATCATCTCTAGCAATGTATATTTTTTTATACAACTTTAAATGTTAAGTAGCATCTGACATGAAAGCTATGTCATTGTCAACAGCTAATTACAGGGTTATTGTGTGATCACAATCAATGTGACAATGTCGGCTTTGCTAGAAAGAGCTTTTCTAAAATACCCTACAAAAAAAACAAATTCAGTATGCTATTTTCTTGTAACCAGTGTGAGCTCAGTTGAAAAGGAAAGCAATTATGTCTCTTTTGAAAAGCCACTTGGACAGCTCTTGTGGCAGCCTGTGAGTAGCCCCACTCATACATGACTCATTTCTACTCATTTTCATCCAGCGACTGAAAATGCACCACACTCTACTGCTCCTGCCAGCTTTGGTGCAATTATACTCGGGGCTCCTCCATACACTTATCTTCTCCATCTGAGGCCAACCCGGGCTCTAATAACTACATGCTTTCCAATCCAGCATCTTGAATTGTAGAATATTTCAATAGAAGAAGAAAAAAAAAAAATCCCTTATTAAGGGTAAAGATTTCAAAATATAAAATTAGATCTAGCTTTTCAAGCGAAATCCCAACATCAAAAATGACATTGTTCCTTTTATCCATGACAGAACTGTGAACAACTGGCTGAATCAGAAATTGATAAGGTTTTAACATTAGCTTGATTCTGATGTTGATGTGGATATTAAATTATTTTTATGCACAGATTTCATCTCTGAAATCATTATATCTGACAAAACTATTTACCAGGAAAAAAGATGTGGGGAATCTATATGCAAAAAAATTGGAAGCATCACAAACATAATCATATGTAACTAAAAACAACAACACTGTTAATGGCTAAACAATTTTCAATAATAACTTGATTACTTAAATTATCAATTCATTTGTTTTGTAAATCAAAAGGAAATATTCAAATAATGCAATCATGTATTTCCTAATAATACAAACTAAATTAAATGTGTGTATCAAACACGTGTTTCTCTTCTTCTTGTCTTACAGTAAATGGCACTGACAGTTAATAAGAGCAAAGGTGCAGAGGGCCTTTATTTATGGTTTCCAAGAGTCGAGATAAACATTGATATCATATAACCATATACCTAGCTGTCATTTATTTGATCAGAACAGCTATGGCAGTGTTATCTTGACCAAATTACGATCCTGTCCCACGCTGCAAGATAGGTCTTAAAGATTGATAAGGATGAAGGGATTTAATAGGGACGTTAAAACAATAAACTGGAAGGAAAAGCAAACAGTGCAGGAGTCTCTGGTCGCCGCCAACCGACATTTTCAGTCATTAAAACTGGTTTCTTCATATAAAAAGTGTGAATTACCAAGTAAACCTTAATCCTTTAGTAGTAACACCACCATAAAAGTGAAGCAAATAAAAACTATTGACACTGTCCCTGCTGTAGTTTTGTTTAAGTCACACCTACACACTCTCAATTCTCCTTAATTTTAACTAGTCAAAGCCTTCCCAGTATTCTGACCTTGTACATATCAGATAGCTTTTATTTGCTAAACAACAACAGAACACGATTTGCCATTGTGAAATGATAAATAAGTGACTTATTCTATGAACACACAGACGTCGGCACATTTTATTCGTGTTTTTCACAAACGTAAGCCACATCAAACACTCCAAAATGCAAACACAGAGTACATTAGGTGAAGCTGTTTTAGACGGCTACAGCTATGCTTCTTGAAGATAAGGAAAAATGGTTTGAATGCCAATGTAGTCTTCACCATATAATTAATTTACTTTAGTCCTCGGAACAGCAAGGAAGTTTTCTTCCGCAATACTCCTAGCAGTCCACCGTGGCCAGGGTCTCTCGCATGGAGTAATACTCCCCTAGTCAGGGAGACCAAAGGACTGAACTATAGCTTTAATATAATCTAGAAAAAAGAATGCATCTCAAGGTCAACACCAAGGCTCACCTGATACGATGAAAAAGACTTATTTAAATGGGCACTTTTAACAACCAACACTGCAAATGTAAATTCCAACTTCAGTGTGTTTGCTTATTCTTTCACTGATATGTGTTGTTAGATGTGTGTTTGCCTGCATGTGTTTAACCTTTTTATATACTTCTTCATTAATCAAACACGATTCATCAGGTATGTGGTATATAAGAGAGCACAATACCATTGTAATTTAAAAATTATTCAAATACAAAACATTCTGTAAACTTCGCAGCCAAAGGTTTCTGGCTGCCAGTCTGGCATCCATTTCTAAAAGCTACTTTAGCCACTTTTATGGTAAAAACCACAACACTTATATTTATTCCACAGAGCACCTTTTAATGTATATGGGATTCAATCATTTTGTAAAATAACCGAAGACAAGACTGAGGAGTGGATTTATTTTTGCATAAGGATATGGCTGAAAGTGCTGGGGGGGAAAGAAAGAAGCTGGTTCCATGTGTAGTGATGCAGATAGCTTATTTGCATTAATAATGTGAGTAGATGTATGAAAAAAATTTAAAAATCAGACGTGACTTCTGAATTATATTGTAGTGACAAATGGACACCCGAACAACATGGTAAAAAGCTCAAAGCCGTAAAGTCAAAAAGGAGACTGGGAGTTTTCAACATGGATGATAAAGAGAGTGATAGAGTGATAGAGTGATAGGAAACCACACAAACTAGACTTTAATGAGTGAGGGTCGATGAAGATCAGTCTCAACTCTGTCATCACAGAGATGACACAGCCAGTAAAAGTCAGCCCAGGATTCACAGCGCCTTAGCAAAACCACACCACTGACAGCTGCAGAAACCGAGAGCTCTGCCAGGAACACAAGGAAAACATCCAACCCACTTTGCCTGAGAGTGTTTATCCCTCAACAATGCCTTCCAATATTTCTGTGGATGCAAAAACCAAGAGCTTTCATTGTTCTTGGCAGGGACCTCCATGTCCTGGTTGGTGTTGACGAGGAACTAGCTTAACGGCAATCGCTTGCAAATGTATTTATCTTTTACAGCTCATGAATTCAACCATTTTCTGCCAGGGCTAAAGCCAGGGAGAGTGAGGCCTTTATTTAGAACGCCTTAAGAACAATAATTTGACTTGCATCATATCTATTCATGCTTTATTATGGGTACAACCAAGGTGACTCAATGCATTACAGTGAGCTATTCTAATAGTTGGTGAGCTTTAAAGCAAAAGGAGTCATTACCCAAATACAGAGCAATGGGATGCCAAATGAGGCCTGTAAGTGAAACAAAGCCAGATTAGCACATTTCTCTCCTCTGACTAAAGGAGCATCGTTCTGTGTGGATAAAGGTTAAGACCCTCTGTAATCTATTTATAATATTTGTTTCCATTATGTTTGTGCTGTGGCACATGGTGTAGCCCCGCTCATCACTAGCATTCCTGAATAGGATTTTGTACAGTCAAATTCAAAAGTTATGGATATGGTATTAAGACTGTGTCACAAGCGGATGCACTTTTTGAGAGCAGCTTCTGTTTCATAATGGGAGCAATATGGTGGCGTACAAAGCACGGCACATTCAGTAATGTGGGGATTATGGCTAGAGGAGGGTTTTGCATAAAACCAAGGATGGAAAACATTGTCTCAGTTTACCTTTCCTTGCTCTTAGCCTCAACTGTCACTAAAGAAGAATTCAAAAACTATTTTAAGTAAAAACTAACAGTTTAACTGTTAAAAATCGGCATGCCAACCTGCTGACATTTGGCAGTTTTAATGTTTATCATTGCAACTGTCAAAGATTACCGTCTACCGACTATACTAACATTTGCTAACCAAAGCACAGCCGAGGCCAATGGGAATGTTGTTCGTTTTGCAGGTATATATATGATATGGCAATCCATTTGTGATTGTCAATATTTGTTGGACCAAAGCACCGACCAACAGTCCAACCACCTAGCCAACATCACCATCCCGAGAGGCACAGAGCAGGGCTAAAGCTTTTATTGTTAGGAAGCATTGTGCTCCTTACAACTCATGAGATAATGTTCATAGAAGATAAACCACTGAGAAAGACTTTTATCCACTATTGCTTTTAAGTTGTGCTTTCTCTTAAAAATACAAAACTTGTAGCAGCTGCAGAGTAGAATCAAGTCCGTAAATAGACAAGCAAAAGCATGAATATCTAGACCAACAAGAACTTCCTTCTCCCTGTAAAGTGGTAATGCTCCAATTGCTGGAGCACATCTGCATCCCGAAGTCCCCCCATTCCAACATATTAGCTCCCAGACAGTCGCAGCCGTGACATATTGAGATGTACTGCAAGAACTGTGCTCTGGGCACCGAGTGATGTACAGCTAATGCACTTTGGTAATGTATTATTTAGAGAATGACCTTGCTAATTGAGTTTTAATGTCAGTGGCCGCTCTCCCACATGTGTTTGACCGAGCAAAGGGGAAAGTTTGGATGTTGATAGATTACCGCTGGCCGCTGGTGGCAGCTCCAAAGGTCATGGGCATCTCAGGGGCAACCACAACAACCTCATCTGATTTAAAGCAACCCTTACTGCTTTATTCACACCTGTGTACAGTTTACTTGTGTTTGAAATGGCAGACATTAATAAAAAAGCTTGCCATTTCATAAAAGTGTTTCATATAAGGAAACCTGTGCATATGTATAGCTATGATTAACACAGTAAACAATAGGTTTCCTCAGAGGCATAAAGTCAATTACACTGAGAGCTTCAAATAAGATAATGTAGATGTATACAAACCACCCAGCAAATGTTAGTTGCTACTGCAAACACTCAAAATATGAGATTGTCATTAAAAACATATCTCACAGCTCTGCAAGGATAAGAGAAAACTGTTAAATGTTTACGAGTTGAACTGAATCTAAGCTGGGAAACCGAACAAGGTTTGTAAGTTGGATTTCTGAATATGCTCCCTGAATAAACAAGGAGAAATTTGCATTTTAAACAGCAACACTTTCTGCGCCACAGCTTTGTGGAAATCATTAGTTACACACTTCCTTGCAATTATTTTGCAAGTTCACCCCACAAGTTGTCTATGATAGGAAGGCACAGAGAAGGCTCTAGTCTTTATGAGAATCATTCACCCAGAGCACAAGATAAAGCAGAGCAATAACTTATTTCTAAAAATCCCAACCGGCTAATTAACATTGTGAATTCAACCAGAAAGTCAGTATTCCTCTGACTCAAGTAATTGCATTGATGTGTGAGCCACAATTTAACGGCTCAAATAGAGAGCTGCTTTGGCTCCAATAAAAGACGCTATTTCCTCAACTCAAAGTCTGTAACAAGGTTTTTTTTTTGTGGCATAATCAAGTTTAGCTTTACCTGAGCTCATTTGATGATTTAATATACTTAAATGAGTTTTCCTTCCAAGGTTAATTATGAAGCCCTGGATTTAATTTGCCACTGTGCAATTGCTTATTTATAAAAATGTCTTCAGTTCTGCTCTGAGCTAATGTGATTATTGGATTGAACTGAATACCAGCCAAAGCGTGTTGTGTGCTGAAGCCTGCTGATGAGTTTGAAGGGTCACTATAATGAACAGGGCCGGGCTGTAAAAAACAACGGATGCAAAGGATTTTTGGCCATTGGACAATGTTTTGTCTTTGGCCTATCATCAAGATGTTTATCCGTTTTGTCGCATTTAATATCCTTCAGCTTTTCATTCTGAGAAAGACACTAACAGGACACGGCTGTCAAATGATACTGTATCAGAGTGCAGCGGGTGCACACCAGTTTGTTTAGAAATTATAATTTTTAAAAAAGACAATGTCGAACATGTGGGAATATTCTCGGGAAAGATCAGCCACATAAAGTTTGTTAGAAATGTTTCTTTCTCTTAATGTGACCTCACTCTTATATTGGAAAGATGATTGCATCAGTTTTTCAGCTCAAAATGTCATAATCAGTGCCGCTAGAGACTGCATTTTTAACCAATTCCTAATTTTAGCCAGATAGAAATGAGAAGTCTGCTTTTGTCTTCCTCTGCCTGAACCGAATGACTATGTATATTTCAAATTGGTGAAAGAAAAATTAAATCATAACAACAGTCACCAAGGGAATGGACTTAGTGAATGGTCGATAAGATTGATTATGAGAAGAAATGTAAAAGAATAACCAAATGTTTGAAGTAACAACACCTTTAAATGACACAAGCCCCAACTCTCTTCAACGACCACGCTCATCCTGTCCATCTCTTTCACCAACATCTTCTCTTACAGCCAGACAGTTTTCTGTCCATCTCTCTGACAGACTTTTTGACAGGAGTTTTATAACACCCCTGGTATTGTGAAGCACTGCTGAAAAAGGCCACCGTGGTGCAGAGAACAAGTGATTATATTATGTTGCAGCTCATCAAACACTACATGGTAAAAAAGCAGAGCACTTGATATCTCAGACAAGTGAGTTTAATGGCTGCCAGTGCTTGACCTTCTCCACGGGGCCTCCATGTTAGTTACTCTCCAGCAATTCCAAATTGAAACAGAGCCATAGAAATGACCAAATATGTGTAGAGAGAAGAGAAAAGCACGTATAAGAGAGAGGCAACATGAGAGACCCATCTTCTCTCATCTGTCTCTTCATAGTATAGCTGACAGACTTGGGTATGGGTTTCCCAAAGGGGTGGGAGTGTGACAGTGTTCTCTGAGTATTTCAAAGTTCGGAGTTGGTGAGTACAAGGAGGGACTGCAGACCTCCCCACTCTGTGGGGTTTGTCTGAAGGCTCCATCAACCGTAGCGAGCCCCTGCACTAAGGCTTTTTCCTATCAGGGGCATGGGAGTTGCTGGAGATTGGTCTGTGATGTTCACAATGACAGCGCATCAGAGCAGAGCAGCAGGTGAAAATAATCTATCTTCCACTCTGTGATTTATGGATGTAATTCCTCTGGTTCGACACCAGTTGCAGGAGCATCCTTGGAGCAATCTGTGAGGGGTAATAGACTTTGCAGGAGGACCAGATGGATGAAAATGTTACAGCGTATAGCTTTACAGTTTCTTTTTTAGCATGACACTTTAGCAAAGCAATTCAAAGAAAAAAAAACATAGAGTTGAGGCTTATTGAAGGTGGTCGAGACTGAACTAAATGCTGTTTAGCCTGACTAAATAACAAAAATGTCATCATCTGTTGAGAAGAATTAAAATTGAACCTCCATCTTCTTCTCATCGTCACAGTAACCGCCCCTGAACAACCTGCCATCACCCTCACCCTCCTTATGGCTACCCTGATGTTCATAAGTGAATCAATCGACAATTACAATTATGGAGAGTGACTGCGCTCATCCCTCAGGTTCCAGCGGCCGCTCGTGAACATGCGGCAGGTTCTGTAAATGGAACAATTAAGATAATTGACTGTACAGGCCCCATTAACAAAGCCTGCTTTCAGCTCCGAGCTGCGATTAGATTAATTCTCATAATGGGGAAGCCCTTGTTCCTCCATTGTTCTCCATTTGCCCTCTTCAGTCCAGGCCTCAGTCATATCCTGTGAGCAAGGTTTCATATTGGACTAAGGTTACGATGATTTATTGAACTCCATGAGTGAAAGACAGCAGATCAGTGTAAAAGTGACAGGAAGAGGTGCCTTTCTCTGAGACAAATCCGACATGTGCCTAGACTAGACTAATATTTATGTTTCAATAACTGTGTGAATCTTAGTAGAATACCACCATCCTAATAGTATGAATATTATAGAAGAAGAACCTTTATTAATCCCCTGAAGGGGAAATTCAGTTTTCCACTCCACATGTGCACACAGTTGTATATTCACCTACAATTCACACACATGGACACATGCACATGCAGGTTTGGTGACTTGCTTAAGGGCACCTCGGATCTGGCTCCTCTTCCTTGTTCCGATCGGGATGTAAACCGACGAGCCTTCAGTCCAAAGTCCAAGTCCCTACAGACTGGACCACCAAGTAGTCAGCCAACATACTAGAAAGATAAGTAAATAGACAATCTTATTTCAATAATCAATTAATTGTTGCAAAAATGGCCAAGAATTTAGTTTTCAGTTAGTTTTCATTTTAACCTATGTATGCACTTATACATATGATAGGACTCTCAACACCTTTCTCCCTTCTCAGAGGGAAAACAAACACTAGAAATGGCAGTAAGGAGATCTTTTCTGACCTTTTAAGAAAGGGTTCTTAAAGCTGTTCTGTTACATGAGACCCATTTAACTTAAGGTACACAAAAAAGTATAAACACTGCTGACTTAATGCTGCTCGGCTCAATTTCTTAATGAAATGTTTCTTGTGAAATAATGATAAAACTGAAGACAAATTGTGCAATGTTAATTAACTACCAATGTGGTTCCTTCACCAATTCAAAACTATTTCAGGTCAAAAAAAATCCCCTGTGCATCATATAACTCAGCATAAAGCTGCATTTCAATTCACTTTAAATATTTGAATACACATAGGATAATTCACATGCAGTGCACCTGTATGAACTTAAAAAAATTGTTGCAACTTTAAATTAAACAGAAATCTCATAAAAAGGGGTTTATAAAAATGTTTACGACGGTGAGGAATGCTTTTTAGCCGACCTTACAATTAATAATTCATATAATTCAGTACGAGTTAAAATAAGGATTGAAAAAGTAATGTTACTGAATTAACCCAAGTCACCTTTAAGCAGAACGGCTATAATGTAATAACAGGGTGCAACACATTAACAGCACCGCTCAACAAGCATTAAGTTAATAATGCAAGGATGTATCTATGTGGTGAGCCTGACTCACATGGTGCGTTTCAGTGCTCATGTTACAGAGAGTCAATCATGGCCTGTGTGTGAAAGAGAGGTCATTATCTTAGTAATATGAACTGTGTGCGTATTTGTGTGTATTCTGCTGGGAGAGGAACTAATTTTGTCATGCTGGTTCCTATACCTTTCTTTTTGTTCGGTGTGAGGCTGAGGAAAAGTGTTACGTTACAAACACTACACAATCTCAGACTGTATGGGTTTCTGTGTAAGGCCACCCACCATATCTGCGTGGTAGTCCTCCACCTTCCAATACCACTGCCTCTCAAGGCCTGTCACACATCCCTCTTATGTGGATGGAGCGTGGAGGTTATGACTGAAGCCTCTGCTATTAAATTTTCCTTTTCTTCAGATGTTATTGTACAGAACACCAGGCTCTCTTTTCTGCGGTTAGTGCCTGTCCAATTCATTCAAAGATGATATGCATTCCTCAGCCGCACTGCAGGGCCAACAGGACAGGTTGCACTGCCAAAGGCAAGGCTGCCCGTAAAGTGGTTGCACTTATTGGATACTGGTTTAGTGAAAATAATGATGAAAAAAGACATATAAAGACCAATACCACAGTAGCAAATTGTGAAACATATTACTTGGCTGAAGGACAAGTATCATTTTTTTCCTTCTGAGGAAAGAAGAGTACACAGCTGCTTAAGGTTTGTCCTATTTCTGACCATCTGCAGTAAGAGCCCCTTCATGATGTCTGTAACAGAAGACAAACCAAATACCTTCTGAGTCAACACAACCCTGATCCCTCCTGCAGTTGGAAAACAAATAAACACGGGCTCACGCAAGGCAGTCCTGGCAAATCCACCCAGGAATTTCAAATACTCCTGAATTTATTTTCCATGAGGTCTTTGGAGCAATCTTTTCTATCAAAGAGGTCAATTTTGCTTGGAAAGAGAAAAATATTAGGTAAATATTTTCAGGGAAACTGGTCATATTTGAAATGGAATTGCTTCCCTCACCCCCAGCCCCCCGTTTTCCAAACACGAGTGTACAAACGCAAACACACATCTTAGTGCTGAACACACACACAAAGTAGTGCTTGAGAAACAGATGCATAAACAAATTGGCTGATCAGTTCTAGTCCCCCCTCGTCAGACGGACTGACACACTTGTTTATTTTTCCCATGCCCACTTTAAAATTCCAACAGCCCTCCCAACTGAGACGGCCTGTGTGTGCCTGGCCAGGAGGACAACAAAGGTAGGAAAATATCAACAAATCGTCATTAACATCAGAACAAAACCAGGAGAAAAGGAGCTGCTAAGCAGGTCCAAGGCTTTCTTGCAGCAGAAATCCTTCTCATGTGGCTTTAGGCAGCCTGCCAGCCAAATCTAATATGGATTTATATACAAAGAAAGTGCTTAGTTTAACATAATGAATATTTAATCATGCATGGACCCTGTAAAGCAATTTTGCAGAAATAATTGAAAGCAGACTTTGTCTTGAGGCTTGGAAAAAAAAAAGCAACAGCTAAACTGTTGACCCAAAGGAGCCCAAAAATCTCATGCTGGATTAAATGTTTACACTGCTGGCATACACTCTGATAAATGAGGTTAGGAATCTGGGGTGGAATCAACGAGTGTTAAATCTGCTGATTCTGTCGGGGCGAGAGAACACACAGAGAGCTGGCTGTGCACAAAACACAAGCACTTGTTTGGCCGCACTATCCCTCACCCCCAGCTGTCTTTCGCTGTCCTACACATTAGGTGTTTCTATACTCCTTCATTCAGTAAGCGGCAGGTGAGAAAACAGAAAGAAAATTGGTATTGCAAAACCGCCTGCGTGAATTTCAAATGAACCGTTCTTGTAAGGTTCATTAAAGATGACTTGACAGCATTCTGTCTTTTGTTCTGTTTTTATATACTTTTTTTTATAGCTAGTACAAACTTCCTATCAGCTACCGTACAGTGAGACTTCGATGCAAGGAGTACGGTGACGGACAGAAATAGATTCAAATACCGCTTTAAATAATTTATAAACCAATCACTCAGCCACAGGTCCACCAGACAAGACAGATTAAACAATTGGAGCGCAAAGTAAAGACGAGACGAAATACAACTCCATCATGTGAGCAGTAGCCTATTACATCTTGAAATACTCTTCACTTGTGCCATTCAATCCTTTTTTAAATATTAGCTCTCATAATAGTATTAACGAAGCGACGGTGGCGATAACGCTGCACGGCTACAGGTCACAGAAAAATACAAGAAATAGCTTAACTCAGATTTAATAAAAATGGGGGGGGGGGGGGGGGGGCATAAGCGGATTTGAGGGAAAGTGTTCACTTATGCAAAATAAAACAGGTTATCAGGTCTATTTGGTGATTCCCTGGCACCTCTTAATAAATCAGCTTAAGGTGCGGTCTGATGGCTTCATGCGCTCCCACAAATCTCTGCACTGCAATAACATGCGCCAGCGAGCACCGATTAATTTAATAACTCTTTAATATTCTCCATGAAAAAAAGAACAGGAGACCAGCGCGGCCGGAGCATATGGGGTGGGTGGTGACGGGCTATCTGTGGAATAGGATATTGCAGCAGCAGCAACAGATTGAATATTACATAATGATGTCATTTATATTCCATTCCAAGTGCTAGCCTCCAGACTGGGGACTCGAACAGAGCAGGGGATTTGTGTGTGATAGAGACGAATATGAAGGGAAGCAGAAGTTTGTGGGGAGAGTCGGTGCGAATAAGGACGAAGGTGAACGTGTTACTACGATATGTTACAGTGAAAAGACGGTGTGTCTGGTTGTCTCTGAATGTGCCTGACGTGAATTGTTAAATCCGGAATAAAAATGTCTGGAGTATACATATTGTATGACCGGCAATCTACAATTACACGATTATACCTCAATACAGGCGGCAATATACAACATTCCCCAAGATAAAAAAATGTATTGATTTATTTTTCTGTCAGTCCCACTCTATGGCTCACATGTAGTTTTGATATCTAGTGAAGATGTGCACCATGTTCTTATTTAATTGTTCTCCTATTAACTCACTAACGTTGTACTAGTTGCCTTAATCATCTTATTGTATGTTTATGCGTCTTTTCTCAGATTTACTTATTTCAGTGTTCATTACCTGAAAAGGTCAAACAACAGTATTTCACAAAAGGTTTGAACATCAAAAACATATTTTGTGTAGCAGAATTGAGTCTTCTCTTCTTCTTTCCTGGGCAATCATCTTGCAAACCACTACAATCTTTTTTGCTCCTAGTGTTCTAGACAAACAACAACGAATGAGTTAACTACCCAATGGCTCATTTGTGAACTGGATTGTGACAACACTGAAAATAGGGTTGTTTTCTTGACTCATTAAGATCTGTCGTTTTGGAGATATATGGTTTTCACAGGACACCAACAATATAGTGAGCATGTCATAACAAATCCCTGTAAGCATCCCTACAGGAAAATAATGTCTGATGTCTGCTTCGCATTTTGTGCTAAAGATGATGAATATCTTCTAATCAGCAAAAGAAGGCAAATCAAAATGACACGTCTGGATCGGAAACAAGGGGTGAACACATCAGATGGCAAATTGGTGCTAGGGGTGGAGGTGAAGCTTGGAGAGAATAAACAGAGCTTGCAGACGTTGTAATGACAATTTGCTCCATTTGGCAGTAGCCCGCAGCAAAGGTCTCCCATCTGTTTCTCATTGGAAAGGGAGTCAACGGTTTGGAGGGGGGGTGAAAAGGGAAACTCAAGAATAAGCGGGCCACAGCGACATCTTACGGCAGCAGCTGATAACACAGGGGACGGTGTCTGGATGGATGCATGTACAGAGTACAGTTCAAGTTAAAAATAGTCTGATAAACCAATTAAGTTGTGGTAGGTGAAAGCATTATACATTACGTTGCATTATGTTTCATCTTTGTGTGTTTTACTGTAAAAAATGCACTTAAGTGGACGTTAATTCAAGAGATTTTGATCTGCAGGTATTTAAAGAGGAAGTGGAAGTCAAACGTATCTTTGTGAGAAAGAGAGGCGTCAGATCTCCTAGCTTTTCTGAAAAACACACCGCAAAGAGATTAGAAATGCTGACAACATATTCCAGCAAACAGAGATGTTTGTCTTTGCCTCACAGCCTCTCCTTTGCTCATAACTCTCATGTTCACGGTCAATCCTTTTCTCCAGACAGAAAGCAGGAAACATCGTTCAACTTCACCTTCAGGCCGACATTAACCTCACAACTCATTCAAAAAGACAAATAATAACACAAATCTCAATGACAGAGATAGATTGTGTTTAAATGTGTAGACATGTTGATGAACAATATGTAGAGGATTTTGAATTTCATAAAGATTCAGACATGTGTTGTTTTCAGATGACATATCACAATGCCATAGATCACTGACAATATGTAATAATAGCTTAAGAGTTTAATATTTTAATTATCTCAGGACACAGGATACTCTGAACTGTGTCCTTGTTTTCACCTTTGAAAGAACATAGGAGTTGGCGGACAGTGACAAAAGATTTGTTTGCATATCAAGTGACGGTCGTTTGTGCTGGAAGATTAAACACTAAGGTCAATGTTGAACCTGTTAAAGCACTCGACAGAGAATGGCATTACAGTTGTTATTAATGTGTGTGTTTAAACTGGGTACACACTCTCATGTTTAGTGTGTGTGTGTGTGTGTGTGTGTGTGTGTGTGTGTGTGTGTGTGTGTGTGTGTGTGTGTGTGTGTGTGTGTGTGTGTGTGTGTGTGTGTGTGTGTGTGTGTGTGTGTGAGAGGGAGAGAGAAAGAGTGCGTGCATTGAGGGGGTGTGTGAGGCTTTTAGCAAGATCAACAGGTAAACAGGCTCAACAGTGTTTGGAGGATGTTATAGCTTTGCCTCACACACAGGCCCTGCATTTATCTTTCAAACTGTGAAATCAAGATATTAGGGGGAGTTTCCCAGGGAACATCCAAACATATCCCAGCTACTGTCACACAGGCTAAATATTAATGCGTCTGACATTAACTGCCTGCTGTCGCTCTATGTATATCTAGAGTTTTATTGGGATAAACAAGACATCTCTCTGCTGCATCAGATTTTTTAAACATTGCCAGTTTGACAATGTTTTAGAAGCTAGAAATAATGTACAACTATTAGACAGTAAACTTGATGTAATGCTGCCTTACTTACATCAGTAAATGCTCAGCTTTTTAAAATAATAATCCTGAAACAGGGTTTGATAACGATGTTTGAATCATTAGCAACAGAATAAAATGCTCATATTCTCTACAGTTTATGCTGATAACGCCTTAAGCATGATGTTAAGGGTTATAAAGGCAACTCAAAGTGCTCGATTAAACTTGGGGAACAACAAGAGGTTGCATTTCCTGTCGTTCTCACCTTTCTTTAAAAATAGTCCCTTTGGTTAAATCCCATCTCTGCTCAGTGCAACATTATTTACAATTGCTACACATTTGTTTTACTATCACAGTGCTAAAAACTGTGTTGATTTTCACTCAACGAGGTAAGGTAAGGCAATATATGGACAACTGAGGTGAGACCTGAAAATTAAATGGGAAACAAGGGAACCCAGTACAGCTTCTAACCACCATTGTTTACTCTGCACGCTCATGTTCACACATGTACACACACACAAATGGTTGCACAAACACTGTTTGTTGACTCGGGAGGAGACACAGGAGGTAGATGGAAAAAAGGGGGGTGGATTTGGAAAGGGCCTGACATATATTTTCTAAGACAATGGTGGCACAGAGTGTAATCTAGAACAACTAGAGTGTTAAATCAAAACACTGGCAATAACTATGGTTGGTCATATATACATATAAAAAGCCAAAGATGAAAGAAAAGCACCCTGGTCTAAATAACCCTTATCAGTACAAAAGACATAATAGAGCAGCAATCAGCCACAGCTACCTTATTCAACCTCATGTGAGACAAAGCTAAAACACAATACAGAATGATTAAGACGACAGGAAATGTTCAGGTCATAACTAGCCTTGCATCAAGGGGTGAATTGGTATGGGCATAATGCTACAGGTACCAGTGGGAAGAATAACACAATCTAGAAATGTTTTGCTTGGTTGCAAAGTAAACAGCAAATCAGGACCTCAAAGAGTACCAGACTGATGCATTTACTTAGAAGATATAGATGTTATATTGCAAATGCATAATGTAATTCAGTCAGTGAGTCAGTGGGTAAAATAGTCGTGATCTCAATATTGACCAAAATAATCATTATTATGATTGTTGCCATACATTAGTAGCCCTAACAGCCCATGGACAATGGTATGTCCCTAAAAAGTCATAACGTTTTCCCTTCTTCTTATATCACCGTTGTAGTTCAGTGCATTTAAAAGAGCATCACATAGGAACCTGGTAAATCTTCCTACCTTTTCTGCTGTCTTCAGTAGCATCCTCAGACGGTGGAGGAACAGGTGCCTCGGCCTCGAGAAAGCTTTTTCCAAACATTGCTCACTTTGCCTATAAGTAACAGACAACAATGGCATTTAAATATATAAAATGTTACTCTGGCCTCGGCACTGCACGTCACAAAGTTTACCACCATTACTGTCTTAAAGGCTAGTTAAGAATGTTACTTTGCTACATGTCATTAATATCTGTCAACATGTCCTTTACTCGCACTGCAAAACATTAAGCTAATTAGCCGTCACAGACCAACACAAATCAGCAAGCCTATTGACATTCAATTATTTGACATTACCTATTCCTAAAAGGATTAATTTCACATTAACAAGCTCACCTTTTTTCTGAAAGTAATGTGTCATTTGAATGCCTCTCTGTACTTATTCAATTCCATCCTAACGTAACATTTTTTAAATATCTAACTAGACTTCAAATAAAAATGCCATGATCTTAATCAAACGTCAAACTACAGCCGGTGCAGACGAAACCATTTGCCCGTGAGGAGGGGGGTTCATATGGATCGGGAACCACCACATTTAGAGGCCCCAGTGTCGCAAACCTTCTCTTGCTAAACAAACAAACAAATTATGTTTGACTGTCGGGCTCACAAGTAAATGACTGGATCTTGAGTGTGCACCAAATTGAAAAAATAATACAAAGCAACATGGCAAGCAAAACCAACCCTGTCAAAATATCATCTTAATACTGTTATTTTCAAGAGAACCGCATGAAAAAAAAAATATGACCTTTAACGCAAAGCAGGAGAAAATATTTTGGTGCACAAGGCACAAAGATCTGTGTCCTTATAAATAGTTAGCTAGATGTTGTTATTCTAGCTTGTGTGACGTCAAGTCTGCATGTCCCAAAAATGTAATACAAACCCAGTTTGATCTTGTTCCTCATTACACAGAACATACTTAACCTTTCACACCACATCCTTAACCAAACAGCATGCTTGTTTTTCCACTTTTTACTTCAACACGTCTTTGTATGTGTGCACAACCCTACAAAACACACCATACACTGTGTATACACATCACACTTGTGTCACATCGTAAAAGCCTCAAACATCAAATACAGTGTTTTGTAATCTCTCACTTTCACATTCAGCAGTACACAAAAAGGTGACCAGTCTAATACAATGTACCAAAGCAAACACACAGCCTTGGATAAGGAGGCCTGTTTAAGCAGCCATTAGCGAGTGTTTGAGTTAAAGAAGCCATTTAGTAAAGCAGTGCTGTCATGTGGTATTTGCTCCTACACTGCTTAAAGGCTGGCTACTTAAACAGAGGGGGAAGGAAGGGTCAATATTTTCACAGGCAAGCCTAGAGACACAAGGATTGATGAGATTGGCTGATAGCTGTTTCCCACATTTTTACCACTTCCAACTGGTGCTCACATTGATATGGCCACGAGACAGGAGGGACATCATGTGGTCAGCAAATATCAACACAGAATGAAATAACAAGTAATATTTGGCAATTTAAGGTGACAGCTAAAGCATTAGCCTTTAGGAGTTTTAACACTGTTATTTTAAAAGCTCTGTAAGCATACTGGGAAACAAGTGTCAATAGGTCTATTTATTAAATACTTTTCTATAGCTTTATAATGTGTAAAACTACATAGCTGTCATCAGGAGATGTAAGATAAAGGAATGAATTACTTTATAACATGTCAGGAAAAAATGCCGTTGCAAACAACATGGCACTATTGGTATACTTGTTTACGAATTACAGACACAGTTAGGAAATGTATACAGACATTGTACACTGTCGTCATTACACATTTAATAAATATGTATTCTTACCAATTAATGTAAAACATACTTGGCCAGGAGAGTGCATTCTTATTTTTAACACGTTCAATTACTTTACATAAAATATACAGCATCCTCACCAATGTGTAACCAAATATAAAATCTCAGTATTGCTGTAAAACCTTGTATAATCTCCCATATAGAAAAGCCCTTTAATACCTGAATAAGACCCTAGTATTGCAAGATGTTCATGTTTGAAAAAATATAACCAAACATTTCAAACAAGAACACATGAGGTTATTATTCAAAATCTGAGGTGAGCAAACAATCTCCATGCTCAGTAGGCTCCAAATGGAAAAAGATAATTATGCTCACATTTGATCAACCTGTTGCAGTAACCCAATTGACTTCCATAGTCAATTTGCACATTGCCCATTAGCATGCACACTTTTCAACTTCATTTGTTGTGAAGCGGAAATTTCAGAAAATTCAATCTTTGGGAAACATTAATGACAGCCGATCATCCAGGCAGAAGAGCAGTTCAGTGACCCGTCATCCTGGCTGTCCACGCATTCACTGTGAAATGATACCAATGAGGCAGCAGGGCATTCTGGGTAGCACCAAGCGGTCTACCTCTTATAATACATCCATGGTTTACAGTCAGTGGCAGCCAGTATGCAGCATTACACCTCCACACCGTCAAACTCATTGCCTTAATGGGTCATTTCAGGTCTGGAAAGTAAATCATTTTAAATTAAATACATTTTTTAAAGGTCTTTCAACAATTATGTAAGTTCTACCTGAAGGTATTTAGTTCCACCTGCTGTTCACATTGTAAATTACACATTTTCTGTCCCCTCTACTGAAGAAACACAAGTGTGCTAAGATATACAACCCCTGAACAAATTAAGGTTTCAAGGTTTCAAGGTTTTATTTGTCATATGCACAGCAGATACAGCGTATATGTTGGCAATGAAAATCTTATGTCCGATGCTCCTCCAACAACTCAACATACATGGTGCAAATAAGATAAATAAAAATGCAAAAAGAGAGAAGAATATTTACAATATTAACAATAAAGATTTGAGGATGTGAAATATATACATATGTGGAATACATTGAAAGTATTTAAATACTTTACTCTGTGGAATGAGGAGGTATGGACAGATGCATATATTATGTATAGCAGATGTATATGGCAGATATGTATGATATATAAATATGTGTAATTAAGAGACTAATTCAGAATTATCCTTTTTTCTGGTTTATTTAAAAGGTATGTCTTTGAGTTAAAAGATGTTTTATTGTATTCTAAAAACTACTAAGCATGTTTCTCTGTGTTGGAATTCAACAGACACTGGAATTTACTATCTGTATATTTCTTATTTCAATTTTTTTGGTATGCTTCATATTGAATTGTATTTTGCTGCAGTAACAAAAAATAATCCCAATTGGGATAAATAAAGTATTTCTGATTGTGATTCTGAATAGCTGCTATACATGTAGAGATAAAGATTTAAGAAGAGAGTGGTTTCTTAATTGTTTCCGGAGCTGTAAAAAATTCCTGCTCCGGAAAAAAATACTTTTATTTCTAACAAATGTCAGACTGAAGTGTCCTCTTATGAATATAAATGAAGTGAAGCACACAGGCATAAATGAACCTTTGTGACATTAAAACATAACCAAAGCAACCCAGAAAGGAGGATAAAATAATTGAGTCTGTTCTACAGTATAATGGTTTTTATTGTTCAGAATTAGCACACGTCAGACAGAATATGATAAACTGCTCCCAGAAGCAGATATCAATCTGTCTTTCATACCTTTCTACCCAACACTGACAGCCTCAAAGCATTAGAAACATCTTCGTGGAATTTTACACAACCAGAGAGTTAAGGTTCACAGGATTTTAGCAGAGGTGAGAGAAAAAATAAACAGAGCTCCGGGTGTGTGTTTCTATCCGGTTGTGTAGTGAGTAGTAGACATTTCTCACACGTTGACGGGCCAAAAACTTTGCACAAACAGGAATAACATGTCAACCTGTCAGCAATGCAAACTGTGTGCTTAGCCCTAAAGTGAGCCTTTGACTTTAGGCTGAGTGGGTCACTGTGGCTTTCACCGAAAGTCAGAGGAAATGTGTTTGACCTCTAGCTTGTGGAGTTTACACTCTCTAAACACAAGTTGTTGACAGTGACTCCCCTTGCCCTTAAGATGAAGAAAGTGGTATCATTTGAAGCACATCATGAAAATAATTAAATACTTTATGCTCTCAAATATCCTTAGAATTTGGATATGCAATTTCAATTTAGTCCCCGTCAAACAGACAATAACAACAAACAAAAACAAATAGCATTTATTTAGTTTGACTTTTTTTTCTTTCTAATGTTGTCGTTTTTGGATTAAAAAAAAAACTCACCCTGACGACATTTAGTGTTTGAATACATTTTATTCTTGCAAGAATTTAGTTTCAGCAGAAGTAAAATGTCTCATAATACTTATTTACAGTTATTCCGAGATTGATTTCAGCAAAAGTTACTAAACACCTCTATATTTACAGGTCTACACATTGTAATTTAAAGAAAAAAAACTCTGTTCTATACTTGTTTTGCTATCGGCGATATGATCAGTGCAAAATCCTATAAAGGAAGAACCCTTGCAATAAAGGTAAAAGTAAAAACTAAAATCCTTATTCTAAAACTGCAATAATCTAGTCTTTGGTAGAGCTACAAAAGCAGTGAAGGATTACGTTATGACATATTGAATTTATCAGCAAATACTCAGAGCCATATCATGTGTCCATATCTTTAAGAAGTAATAACTCCGCATTCAAAAAAAGCAAACTAAATGTACATAGCACCCTAAAAATGTTTACTAAAATCAGTCATAATAAAAAAAACTTGGTAACTCAAAAAGATGCACAGTTGGAGGTTCATTCTCTGCTCCGACAGTCAGGCAAAAGTGTTTTCAAGAAGAGAAAAGTTTCTTCATATTTACAGCAACTCAAGGCTTCCTGCGTCTGGAAAAAAAAGGAAAATGATAAGAGCACAAACCTTAATAACCTTCATTCTAAACCCAATGCAACAGTTGGAATCTTATATAACAGAAGAAGAAGAATCGGAGGATGAAACCCTCTTTATTGTCACATACATGCACACAGCAGAGCACACACAGTGAAATTTGAAAATTGAATTTTGAAATACTGTGCATTTAACCCATCCTAGTACTAGGAGCAGAGGGCAGCTATTGTGCAGCGCCCGGGGAGCAACTTGCTCAAGGGCAACACAGCAGGGCCCAGGAGGTGAACTGGGACCTCTCCAAGTAGCAGTCCACCTTATATTTCAAGTCTGTTCAGGGACTTGAACCGGCGACCCTACGATTCCCAGTCCAAGCCCCTACTGACTGAGCCACTGCTGGACACTACATGGTTAACAGTCTATTGGCACAAACACACATTTATTAGCTTACTTTTGATACCCAACGTTTGAACTTGTGCTGGGCACTGGAGCCTGGTGGGAGGGGAAAAGATGAAGGGTTGAAAAAAAGTGCACAGACATCAAATTATCCAATTTATATGAAATCAGGAAATCTCTTTGAGATATAGTTAGCTACAGACTCTAATCATTGATACCCGAGTAGAATAATCTTATAAACAGATTCAATAAATAGTTTAACAGCAATATCATATTGATGTCTTGAGTGTTGTATGTTTGTGTTCAAATAAGAGCTTACCCTGTTCTCTATGTCCTCCATATGAGCTGCCTGTTCTCCAGAGCCTGAGCGCCTCTTGCGACTAAAACAAAACATTTGAGAATGATTGGCCAAACTTGAACTGTCTGTTAGAAATGACTCACAATAGACGAACTCTTAGGAGGAGGAGCCTAAGCCTACGAAAATAAGTGTCTGTCTTTTTTCAGGAACTGTATCTTTAAGTGTGAAACAACACATACATCACCAGAATGTTTATCCTATTGATTTACAGAAATATCTAAACCTGTAGTACTTGGGCAAATACTGTACCTTGATGCTGTTGCGCACTCTTGTTTTAGTGTCTCAATGTCAGTGAACTGCACAGCCTGTCCACCTCCTCTGGTCTTAAAAACATTGCCCTGAGGAAATTGAAAGAAAAGAAAACTCACACAAAAGAAACCTTTATTTACAGTTACCAGAAAAACATGTAGCTGTGTCCCAGTAGTACAAAAACAGGATCAAAATTTGAAATCAAACAGAAGGTGATTAAATCAAAGTCATGCACAATGTAAAATAACCTGTCAAAGTCTCAAATTAAGTAATCATGTCATTTTACCTTGATCAATTTGGTCTCGATCTCCCCGTCTGAGGCAAGCTCTTGATGTCTAAGCACATACTTTTGGCATTTAGACAGAGCTTTCTCGTTGGGGGTCGACACCTTGATTGCATTGGGTATGATTGGCTGCATGACAGTGTCTAGGTCCAAATTAGAAGCAGGTTTGTGGTCTACCCATTTCTCCCCACCCGCAGAGTGTGAGCGCCTGTGCGTGGGATGAACTGGAGGGGCCGTCTGGTGATCCCAGAGTGAGAAAGACAAACCAGGAAGTTATTCACATGTGACACCAGGGACCATTACGGGGGGGTTAGTGGTGAATGCTGAGCACGAAAGGGTGTTAGACAAGTGTTGAAAATAAATGTACTACTGAAAGGCCGAAAGGGACAGGTGCTTGTCCTACTAGAAAATTCTCCATAATATTTTTCTTTTAGGGCGATAAGTATTTCAAATGACATCCCAAACAATCAATATTCTGGCCTTCCAGTAATACCAATTTTCATAAAGTAACTAAAACACACTGCAATGAAAACAGCCCTGTAGAGTGGAGAGGGATAAATAGAAATGCAAAGCAGCGCATGAGAAGTGTGGTGGTGGATCTACATGCAAACAGAACATACGCGTGAATTGCAGGTTTAAGATGTATTATAAATCCCAAGGGGGGGGGTCTCGTTTTTAATTGGCATCTGATACACTATAATATAAGCAGGTCAATAAGGAGCTCCGCTGTTATTTTGGAAGCCCCCTTGTGGATGGATCATTGGATTTCCAAATGCTGCTAATTACATTAATGAATAATATTATAATAAAAAAAATAATATAAATATTTCAATGATTATTTTAATTGCAGATTTTTTAGCAGCAATTAAGAAGACTATACCTAGGCTAGTTATAGTTAACTAATCAAAAGTTAATTTAAGGCCTGATCCCGATCTGACCAAAGGGCCAAAACAGTGCATGTTTTAATGAGTTGGTTTGGTCCACATTTGTTTAGTAATAACATTACTAAAAGTGTGGTTTATTTGGACATGTGGTAAACCAAAATCCAATATTATGTCTTGTCTTTGAGAAAACTGAAACTCTTTAAATGTGAAGCGCCACATCAAATCATCTACACCGGCTAACCAAGCATGTGCATTGCAGTTGTACGTAAAAGGGTCCAACTTTTCATAAATCCCCCGTTAACAAACAAACAGCTTTAAGGCATCAATCTTTTATAATTTGCAATACTATATTGTTTTCCAAACACAGCTTTCTTGCATAAACTTGTGTTTTTGAGCTCATTTTAGTGGAGGTCAGTTTTTGTCCTTTAAGTGGCGCTACTGACGTGTAGAAAAGACAGTACAAGGGAAAAGCCACTCTAGAGAGCAACAAGCAGCAGAACTACAAACAAACTACTACTACTGAGGCTCCCAATGCAAGTCAAGATGATTCACAAGCACGACGGGTCAGTCTGTCTTAAAGTCGGGTGGGAGGAACACCAGCCTTCACTGATGCAGCACTCCCACTTGATGATTTCTAAACAAGCAGACAACTACTGATAACACTACAAGAGCAATTCTACAACAAAGCAAGCCTTAAACTACAAGCTGAGCCTCTAGGCTCTAACACACACACTAACCCTGGTGCCTGCCTCTAGGTCGAGCCCATAGACGGTCGGAGCGGGGGCCTCAGTGTCTGCGGCCAAGCGCTGGCCCCTCCTGCGACCCACGCTGCTGGCGCCGTGGTATGGGCCGGGGGTCCGGCTCCTGTACTGGGGAGTTCCATGATGCCTAGCTTTGCTGCTTGAGTCTACAGGGAATTTGTGCTCCCAATCTGAGACGCAGGAGGCTACTGAAGGATAGACTGAGGAGGTTGAGGCGGAGGAGGAGGAGAAGGTGGTGGTGGTGGAGCAAGAGGAGGAGGTGGGGTAAGGGTCCTGAGCTGCCCTAACATTAGCTCTATTTTGGTGGGACGGAGTTTGGTTGTAGTCCTGAAAAGTGATGAGGGAATGGGGCCAAGCATTGTGGATGTTAGGGGCTCGAGATAAGCACAAACAACAACAACAACAACAACAGGGTGACAGAAGAAGCGTGTACAGTAGACATCTTGTTTAGATTATCACATTAATAATTAGTGGCATGCAAATTTTCCACATTAAATTAAGTTTCAAAGGAGAATGATGACGTGGAGTAAATGACTCACCTGAAGGGGTGATGGCGAGGCAGACCTCTTGTGATCTCTCTCCCTTGAGGGCCGCTCAGGCTTCTCTGGGCGCTCCGAGGGGAACCCGCTGCCGCAGCCACTACTGCTCTCCGTCACTATCGCCTTCAGCTGCTTCAACTTTTCATCCTTCACCCACAACTTGTTCTGCATCTCCAGCTGCTTGGCGTTCACTCGCCTCTCCTAATTAGAAGAAGACATCAGGAACAGTTGAAGAATTATCAAATCATCTAATCACTTACGACAAAATAACCTAGAGAAATTATTACTGTTTCAGTAATGAAAGGATTTCATTTTGACCAAACACTTAGTTCAGGCACTTCAGTTTAAGGTGCAAACATACAATAAAGTGAGGATAAATCATCCACTGTTTTTGGGACTTATTATTTTTCAAGCATACTTTTATAAAAATCCGTCAGCTTGTTTTGTTTTACATTCAGTTGTAAAAACCAAAACATACGTATGGTATTGTTTTGCGGAAAGATATCAGGATCAGTGGCCTGCAAGTAAGAAATGTATCTACTGTTTTAAGTCTGCATATTTAAAAAGATATAATCCATCTGTATTTGCATTCCTTATTTGGCAAAAGGTATTATAATTGCCCACTGTTAAGACTGGCTTAGGTGAATATTGTAAATTGGTATGCGACAGTCCCTTAAACTTTGGCCAGTAATTACTTTACTCCCTCTACATTCCGTTTAACCATCAATCCATTTTTTGGTGTGGCGTCTACGACTTGTTTGACAGTATGCCATTCTGGGCTGCAGATACACATAAAGTGGACAGCCTGGCATAAACATATATATAAAGCCGATTAAAGCACATTACACAGTACAGTCAATGCAATGCTCAATACTCCAGCCTTAAGAGTAGGCTTCCTTTCAATAAGTCCACTTACACACTCCTTCTCCCACTTGAGTTTGGTGTCGGTCACCATGCCCTGCATGCGCTGCTCCATGCGCTTCTTCTCCGTCAGCTCTCTGTGTAGACGCTGCTCCCGCGTCTCCAGCTCCTGCTGAAGTGAGCGCTTGTCCTGCTCATACATGTTTGTTGTCTTCTGCAGGATATCGATCTGAAGAGGAGTAAAACAAATAAGTTCTTAAAAATCCTTACCTTTATAAGCACGTTTAAAATGATGCAAACCACATGTATAAAGAAGGTAGAGAATTAGATTGTTTTTTAAGTTAGGACACACCTTGTATTCCAGTGTTTTGGATTTCTTCTCCAATCGTTCCATCTCCGACTTCTGACTGCTGATGACTTTTTCTTTCTCGCTCAGCTTGCTACGTTGGTCATGGAGGAACGTCTCCTTTGAATTGATCTGACTGTCAAACTGCTGAAGCATGGACTTCAGGGTACTGGCTGTGGTAGAAAAACATTAATGCAAACAGTTTAACATTTTTTTTTAAAACAAGTGATCTTTAAATATTCACTCACTGACCAGAAAACCCCTGCATCACTGCTGCCTAAACTCGGAAATAAAGTTGTTTCTGTATAAACCAGACCCATTATTTGTGGGGTAGAGAATGGGCCTGTACCAGTTTTGTTGAACTGCTCGGTCATCATCTGACGGACACGATGTCTCCTCTCCAGGACCTCCATCAGGCGGGGCAACGTCTGATCATCGGCCGGATCCACCAGCTCACAGCGAGGCAAGGTTGGAAGGCTTTCAATGAGCTGATCCAGCAGAGCTGCGTCATCGACTGTGTGAATAACAACAAGTCATGGAAAGCTTTGTGTTGTATTAGTTATATATTTACATTTCTCAAAGTGCATATATATCATGCAAGTGTAAAGAATTAAATGAGGACAGTGTATCTACAGTATAAGAGATCTGAGGGGGATTTACCTGCATTACCGGGAGCGCCTCTCTCATCCATGCGAGGTGACAGCTCATCTTTGTAGACCCGGTTTCTGTGTCTGCGTCCTGCAGCGAGGGCGCAGATTGGCCGGTCAACGGGCCGTGCCACCTCCACTTCCTGGGTCATTTCAGCAAAGCGCATCACCAGCTGCAGCACACACAATATAAATCTATTAGGAAAAATACTTCAAAATGTCCTTAAAGCACCTAGCCGCACCACAAATTAAATGTTCATGTTTCAGAAGTTTCAAAGGTAATCTTTGAGATCATCGGTACATATTTGTTCTGAGAAAGCGAGTGAGAATAAAGAGAATTAGAAATCTGACAGATATTTACATTAAAGCCATTCTGCAACACAAACAGTGTCTCACCATAGTTTCGTCATAGTCATCAGCCTTTGGGTTCACACACACAATCATCCTCACTTTTCCTTCACCATCAAAGTAGTTTTTAAACAGATGAGTAACTTTAGAGTCCCTGTATGGCACCATCTGGAAGAAATAAAGGCTCAGTGAAACTGCATCTGTTGCAAAGTGACCAACATTATACATTTAGAAGAATATTACTATAAATAAAGATAAAACGGTTAAATGACAGTATATAATAATTAACAAACACCAACCTTATTAGTTCCACACATCTGATTTTCCCGTAGGACTTCCATACACGTGCGCAGGGTCATCAAAGACTGGTTAATATTACCTGTGAATGAGACATTACTAGAGATGTGTCTGGCCAAACATTAATTTAAGACTCAAATCTGCAGATACACACAACATGCCTCTGGCTGACTTGAGACACAGGCCCATAGTTAAGAAATAAACAGACCTGCTTCTCTGAGACGGCTTCCCTCTGCTCTGGTTCTGCTGGTCCGCTCACTGCCTGCCAGGTCCACCAAACACAGCTGGCTCACATTCACCTGGTGTTTATCCTGTAATGTAAAAACGTGCGGTCTGCATCACCTAATAGCGCCTGGATAGTGCTCTTATTTGGTCTGCTTTTTGTCACAGCCTGATTTGCTTAAATTAAAACCAGAAAGGATCAATTGGCTTTAAATAAATAATAATCATGGGGGAAAAAAACATAAAACTCCCTTTCTACAAAAAAAAAAAGGAATGTAATATTGGAGCTGCAGCACACCTGTAGTATGTGATCCCCGTCAGCATCAAGTGGAGCTTGGGCCAGCTTTACTGTGAACACACTGTGGGAGCGACTGGATTCCCGGTTGAGTTCAGTGTTGGCTATCCTCCTCTTCTTTTGTCCTGAGACACAGAAGAGCATCATTGATAGTGTAATTTATTAACACACAATAATTTCTAGAGGAAGTTCACAGATTGAATCCTGTCTGCTTGGTGTGTAAACCTATCATGAGTTTCTGATTATGGGCATTGAACTGTCTAAACTGGCCTTCAGCATATCAGCAGTCAGTGCTGCTTAAACAAAGAAAAGTCCGGGCTGCCTCATTATATGCAATACAGACATTAAGTAAAACTCTTTCATAATCAGTGTGTTAACATTTGAAGTTTTCATTATGAGAAGATACAAAAATTATGAATAAAAAAAGAGTTTGAACTTAGTTTGCATTCAAAATTGGCCTGCGTGTCTGGGTACCCTCATCCAATAAATACATAAAATAAAGTATATAAAAGAAACAAGTAAATATGACTACTCACCCTTCCAAAAGACTTCGAAAGCCTCTTCTGTGGATTTGACCTCCACCTCTGTGCAGCCAGCCACATACATGTTGTGGTTCTGGTCTTCACGGAGAATCTTGGATTGAGGTGCTCTGAAACATGTTAATAAAAATAATCAACGTACTGTAACATTATGATGTTTCCTTTTAGTTAGACAAGCACCGAAATCTAAAATGAAAAAACAACATGAAGTTAGTGCTAATAACGTACAAATAAAAGACAATCTCGGGGGTCAAATTCAGGGGTAAACAGAGGTTCATGCACACAAGCCGGGAGCCATTCAGGGATGTTTTCAGTTCTCACACTAAGAGCAACAGCAGGGAGTCCTAGAGAAAATTACAAAAAGCTATTTACAGGGATTTGGATTAATAGGGTGGAAATGCACCAATGACCTATGGGTAAGCAGCTACAGCCAAGTTACAGCTATAAATAAGCATGGTACTGGGTAATGTACTTTCACCAGCCACATACATGAAGTCACTGTTCCGTACAGGAGTGCCTCCAGCGAGCCACCTGACAAAAACAGGATTTTTTAAAAGTGCATCTTGTCAACAACAAAGGGATTCAAATATTAGCTTATTCAGCACATACATGGAGCACAGTCAACATGTCTATGATACACAAACATATTGGTGCACTACTACTAGAAACACATCTTTAGATCACATTAGAAGTGTGTCTGTGTGGGTTTAGTTGATGAGAGTGACAAACAACAAAAACACAAATGACTTTCTAAGAAATAACTGTTGTCCTTTGAAAAAGCTCACACCAATAGGAAATGCTGCCTCTTACTTTGGTCTGATTGGGTCAAACGGAGCATCTTCGAGGAGATCATAGATATAGTTGTTGTAGATCTCGATGTAGGACACAAAAACGCTGTAACAGCAGTCTTCATCCACATTCTCAGATTTATACGCCTCTTCTGACTTGATCATATCAGCCAACTCTGGGTCAGCCTTCTGCCTGAAATAAACCAAAAGAATAGCAGAGTACATTACATTTATATTCACTTAAATCAAATTTCAGGTTTTTTTAAACCATAAATAGTATAAAGAAGTAAAAATAAAGTCACTAATAGCTACCTGGAGGATGGTGTTTTGGGAATAGTTTGCTGACTTTCTCGTTTCTGTCTCTCCAGGAGAGCATCTACTTGACCCTGGATTTCCATCCCATTTTTGTCATCTGGTTTAAACACCTGATGAAGATTTTTGAGAAATCCATATAAATGTCCCAACCTTCTCCAAAAATGTAAACCTTTTTTAGAGACCGACTACATAAAACATTAATGGAGGAAGTCTTACAAATCTTTTGGCCTGAAAGGGGCCGATGCTGTTGAAGAGCATGTCTAGAGAGCGGGGGAGGAGCCCGCCTTCCCCAGGTGAGCCGGTCATGGTGAAGGTCTTACCACTTCCAGTGACACCATACGTAAACAGCAGACCTATGCAAGTGGAATATTACCATCACATGATCCCTTTTCACACAGACAATTAGGACTGATTTGGAAGAAAAACTCAAATTCAAATAATATGAAATGTCATTCAATTAAAACTTGTGTGTGATGAGTATTCCATCCAAATTGTACTTTAATTAAATTACCATCTTGTTTTCTGCATATTTTCCTTTTTCGCACAAAGTGGATGAAAAGTAATTGAATGGAATCATGCTTTAATTAACTTACCATTTTTACAATGAATAAGGTCCTCTATCAGAGGCTTGGCAACATCCTCAAACAATTCCATTTGAGTGGTATTAATACCAAATACTTTTTTAAAGGAGTACTGTGTCTGAAGGATGAAAAACAAAAACAAAGTACATGTTAAAGGCATTCAACACATAATGGAGAACATTGCTTTACAACACAAATATGTTAAAAGTGTTGGTGTCAAGAAAGTCTCAGGTCTTTACTTATAAAGCCTTACTAAACTACAATTGTGGATTTGTTCAGTACCGCTGTATGCTTTCCCTTTACTGAAAAATAATCATATCATATTGTAAAACCATTAGGATGATTTCTCAAGCTAGCTATTTTAGATGATAACTTCCGATTGAGATGTGAGGAGGCACCAAAAGAGAGTAAATATGGTATTTTTGCTTTAAATGCTCAGGTGACTCGCACACTCACCTCTTTGTATTCCCCATTGCGGTTGGCTTTAAGGCCATCAGGAGCATGTAGCTGAATAGTGGAGCTGCTGATCATCTCAACACAGCATTCCACATCTTCTGCTCCGAGTGGACGTATACGGCAGTATACCTGCAAAGATGGAAGAACAGATTCAGTTTACTCTGACGAAGCCATCACAACTGTAAGATCTACACTCCATAAACCTCATACAATATGGTCATTTTTTTATGCTTCTCATAAGAGCTTAAATACGGACACAAGCAGTCCTCTGTTACTTTAATGTGACATTGTTTTAGTTTCAGGAATATCAAAAGTAAGCAGTGTTCACCTACCCCAACAGGATCTTTATCCACGTTGGCTGCCTTTTTATGGCCTGGCCTCCGAGGAGTCTTCCCTTTGCTGCAAGTGATACAGAAATATAGAATCAAGGTCAAACACAAAAACATATACGCTAAATTTCATAATAATACTAACATACATTAAAGACTTATTAAACACTTAAAAAACTTTCCACAGAGCCGGGAACACACTATGGTCTTACATAGACTGTTTTCATTTCATCTGAGAAGTACTCAGATCTTGTAACTAAGTAAAAGTAGAAGCACCAGAGTGTAGGAATACAGGTTACAAAATGCATTCAAAAGGTTACTAAAGTAAAAGTACAAAAGTATTTACATCAAAATATACTTAAACTACCAAAAGTAAAAGTACTCATTATGCAGATTGGTCCCTTTCAGAATATTAGATGATATGTTTAGATTACAATTATTGATGCATTAAAGTGTTTATCAAAGCTGGTAAAGGTACAGCTAGAATGTACTCCAGGTTTAACTAAATTCTGATTTAAGTGTCGATTATATTTCACATTATTGGGCAATAGCAAAATAACTAAAGCTATTAAATAAATGTAATGGATTAAAGTATATACCTCTGAATTGCAGTGGGGTAAAAGTACAAAGAAGCAAACCATCAAAATACTCAAGTAAAGTACTCTACATTGTAGTAAGTACAGTATTTGGTTACGTTACAACGCTGCTAAACTTCTTATCGATAACGCTGCCTAGCCACGTTAGCTCAGGTGTCGCTTGCTAATGACAACTCAAAGGTGACGTTAAAAAAATAAAATAAAATAAAAACATTGACTTAACATTTGCCACTTAACCTTTAAGATAACCAAAACTGGATTACGTGTTTGACTTTTTTATAGAGTTACAACATAAACTGGTGTAATATTTTCAGTAATCTCATTCACCGATATTGACCAGTTGGCAACAGTGACTAACGTCAGTAGGCTAGACAGAGGGCTAACGTTATGCTAACATGAGAAGCTAACACTCTCTTACTACAGAACTAGCGATAGCAGAATAGCTAATGTATCTCGCTCATTTTAACAACACAGTGCTTAGTTGTGCATTGTTTGCCAGTTATGAAGGTCAATATAAATATAAAAACACGGTGATACTCACTTTGGTCTCTGCATTGTTTGTGTTGTTGTATTCCACGCCACTGGAAACAGAGCGCCTCTTCTCGATTTGAAATTCCCCCTGTGAAGCGTTTTCATGAGTGTCATATATTTTAACCAATCACAGAGCAGACATGGCGGTCAGTAGCGGAAGTCCCGCTCCTAACATCTTGCCCCGTGTTACTTGGCTGAATCACATTTCAAACAATAAAATACAAGTTGGAAAGAATTATAATTTTGAGAAAACATATTGAAATAATGTCATATTACCTGATTACCTTTCAAAATCTCAAAAAAATAAAAACATCTGAAGTGAAACATTGCGTACCTAGATATTGTAACATTTTTATAGAGCATGTTATAGCAATGTTAAATATGTTTTATTTAAAATCATGCTATAATCATTTATTTGAGGATATATCTGACAATTATGTATACCCAATTGACTTCCTTGACAGTTTCTTAAAAAACAAAAAAAGTGAAAGGCATTTTTGGTTAAAAGTTTATTTGAAAAATAATAATAAATAATATTGCACATAAATACTTTTCAGTTTTGCATCATTAAGGCACAATGTGGCACGTCTCAAAATTCTACCGGGACAGAAACAGCAATCATGTGAGGGAAATAAACTACTCTGAATTTACTCTGTATTAGCTACATATCATGTATTACAGTCATTTAAATCTAACTTCATTTTGTTGCATCTTTGTAGCCATTCTCTTCCCTTGTCAAAACTGTCTCTTATTTCTGTTCATGTTGTATGCGAGTGATGTGCATACTATCAAATACATGTATTCACAAGCACTTCAATACCACACTGCAATTTAAAATTGACAGTGATGTTACCATTTTTTATTCTACATAGATTGTGTTCCTTGCACCTGGCCGTCACTTCAAACTCCACATGAGTGGAAATCAGAGTATTGAGCATCAAATAGCTTATGAACAAATACAGCAGTGCCTCATAATGTAGCTAACATGCTACATTTGTATTTTGTAACAGTTCATTTCCAGTTTGTGCAAGTGATGGTCTCACTTTAAGATTACTGACACATGCAGTCATCACAGTGATCTCTTTAGCACCAACACCACTGGAACTTTAATGCAGATCAGCTCCTCTTTGCTCAGAAATGCTCTTTAAAATGTTTTGATATCCCCACAATGCACTCTTTTTGACATGCCTGGATGTGCCGTGACGCACGGGCAATCCTTAACAGCTTAGAGGTTCACCAGTAGAGGCAACGCTTAGCTGAGTTCTTCTTTGGACCAGTATAATATTGCTTTTCTTTAGAGACTGGAGGAGTGAGGAGAGGTAGACTGAAGAGGATAATGATAGTCAGATTCACCACCAGACAAAGCAGCCCTGCACACACTGAGTTGTAAAAGGTGATGGGTATGGAGTTTTCAAGGAGCCAGGGGTGCCTTGTCATCATGTCCTGTTCAATGGCCTTCATCTGGAAGTGTGTGCCGAGGATACCGCACACATGAAAGAGTTGATGGCTGTGACCTGCAGAGGGAGCAGTCGAGTTGTCTTTAAAACAGCATACTGACATGAAAACTGAAAAACAGTAGCAGCCCATTCAAGCCCTCAGTAGTTCTCAGTTTAGGAAATGAACCTTCGGTATCATTTTCAATGTTGTTGAAGAATGCTGCAGGTTTAGAACATAATGCTTTGTATAAACATATTGATATAATCGTTCAGTCATTTTTTTACTGTTTCAAGGTTTCTTCACATTTTTCCTAATTGGTTTTGAGAACTTCTTGTTAATAATGAGGATCTAATTTTAGTGCTGCGGGGAATAGCAGACATATGTGGTAATTCTCTGTAGGCTTTTGTCACACTGGGAAAATAAACAAATGCTGATGACATGAATGGCTTCTGGTTATACCTATGTAGTCAAAGCTGCCAGGTGCCAGGCGCTCAGGTAAATGTGTGGCGAACAGAAAGCCTGTGAGGAAAGCCAAGGCGATGTGGTTGCAGTGGAGGATGTTTGTATCATTGTCTGTACAGCCCTCTCCTACACACAGAAACACCTGTAAATAACAAACACACAGAAAAAATTACAGTGCTATCTCCATTATATCCATTTTTATCACCTTCACGATTCTTAACGAGGCATGCACTCCTTTAAAATGTTGCTGTTAGTTCTCTCTCCCATGAAATGTAGGACTTAGTAGACCTCAGGCTGATCAGATTAAATAAGAAATGTATGTAGACATATTGAACAATAAAACTGTGCCTCTTGTCTCAATTATGGAACATTGAAATTTCACCTTTTCACTGTAAGACTGGATTCATATCATATTCATATCATAACATGTTCATTTCCAATGTGCATTTAAAAAAGGCAAAAGTGCTGCAAAATGTTCAGATTATATAAATGTATCAGAAATAACCATTGCCATGGGCCTTAACACACTATAATGTATATGAAAGTGTAAGCATTGAGCACTAGAGCCAATGATCTACCCTAAAAACTGTAGAATTGTTTTAACTCCTTAATGTTTAGCGGAAATAAAATAATAATAATAATAATTTGAATTTATATAGCACCTTTCTAGGTACCCAACGCCGCTTTCCATTTTGTGAGGACAGACAGAAAACAAATAAACAAACAAAAAACTAGAGCAAATATAAGAACAGAAAAATAGACTATAGGGATGGAGGAGGTCTGATAGGTACTGTGTAGCGAGACCATGGAGAGACTTGTAGATGAGGAGGAGGGTTTTGAAAGTGATCTGGGACTTGATCGGGAGCCAGTGAAGGTGGATAAGGGTGGGGGTGATGTGCTGCCATGGTTTGGTGCGGGTGAGAACTCTATTCTATAATTCCAGTTAAAGATGTATCATTTCGGTCAATATATATTGACTTTTGTCTGAGACACAAATCCTTTCAGGTATGTCTTTTGTAAAGACACGTGTGAAGTAAATATGTGGACATACCCTGTAGAACAGAGGAATGTTGTCAAACAGGTAGGGGTAGGAGAAGGCAACAACTCGGAGGTATTTGCTGAACTTCGGACTCTGGGACACAGTAAATCTGAAAAAAGGAAGAACTTTTTCTTAATTACAAGAAACAATGCTAATATAAATTTCTCATGGTTAAACTGTGCAACAGCTGTAGAGGAACCTATGTGGAAACTTCTAGCGCAAGCCTCACCAGAGGTAATACCATAATTATAAAATACTTTTTGATTTAATCCATGTGGATACAGTGTCTTGTCATCCTTTACCAGCATAGCATACTTCCCTGCTGAAGACAGTGTACCTGAGCTGGAAATGTCATGATAAGGAAAACAGTTCAGAAATATATTATTTACTTTTAAATCAAAGAAGTTGAAATATATTAATTACTTAATAAATACATTTGTGCTGTATTCAATATGATGAACATGGTTTTTGAGGAGAGGGACATGCTTAACAGAACTCTTAGAATTAATTTTAAAAATCACATGCCAGTATTGTATAATACCACACTTCAACACATTAGCCATCTTTGGTTTCCTGAGATTAACAGTCATTAAAAAACATGTTCTGCCACGCTAACCGGCTCAGCTGAAACTACAATACAGTTGGAGGTAATCAGTTTAGGGTTTGTCTCTACAGTCTTGGGATACACCCTTTGTAATAGAGAGAAACTCAGTTCTTGAAAGTCAACAATGTCTGTTGGATAAAGTTTGTCCTTAGATAATCCCACATGATAAATCAACATGCTCAATCAACCTACAATAAGTTGGAATAGTGAAACTATAAGAGGAGCAGAATTTTTCCAAATGCATTGTCTTTATCTCTTTATGATGCCATGATGATATTGCAGAAATGGTAAGCCAAGCCTTAGCAGCAGGGAGAGATAAGTGAAAGAGCAATACATTTAGCTATACTGAGAAAACAGTCATTCAGAACATGAACAGATAACAGCGCTAACAATGTGACAGGAGAGAGGGGAAGCAGTGTTGTATTCATACAGAATGGGTTCCGAAACTATTTGTCTCCAGTGAGAAAGGTCCAACAAAGGTTATATTTCCCAATTTCCCGGTATCATTTGTTAATAAAATTATTATTTATCCTAATGAAAACCATTCACCCCGTCTTGCTTTATCTGGTAACCAAGGTAATAAGGTAGGATTTATCTCACACATGAGTCCCCAAATATCTGAGACCAGTTACAAAATATGCCTTAGACCAGGACAAAGGTGAAAAGCAAAATACAAAAATTGGTACAATTGACCAACTTTTCATTTCATTGTCAAAGTGTTTTATGTTTACTCCATTGCAATTATTTATACCTTTAGGTGCACATTACTTGGCAGATTCAGATTATTAATGCAATATTCCGTAAAATGTAAGTATTTCTACACTGTACTACTGCTATTTTTACTTAAATGGACCGTGTATAGAATTTGGCAGGATGTAGCGTGGCATTTAAAGGTTGCACACAATTGAATACCCCCCACTCACCCCTTCCTTTACAAGACTTCAGTAATGAGCTGCCAGGAATTACCTTTCAGACAAACAAATCCTAAACTCTGTGACTTAAAATTGGACATAACTGATGTTAGCTTTTTTGTCAGGAAAATGCTTGCTCATTATCATGTTACTCTTTGTTTCCGATAGAAAACATTAAGCTTCATTGTTCTCTGTATAAAGTAACTGATCTCAACATACCTGGAGTAGCAGGCCAGGCCCGTGCACACCACAGTGTTGAGCATAGCCATGGGGACGTACCACTGGTGGAAGAAGCTGTTCACCCACTTGTCCGGGAAAACATAAGCTGAGTAGCTGATTGCAGACCCTGCAGCAGGACACAGCAGCAGAAAGCAATTGTAAACTTGCATTGTGCTTTTAAGCGGAACTCCATTAAAGGAACTCCATGCAATTATTCCCATCAGTTTGAGTCAAGGTAACAACATGTGGACTTACCCAGACTGTAGAAACTGAGGGCACCGTAATCGAAGAAGAAACAGATGTGGTATGCCCGCTCCGACATGCTGCTGAAGGTGTGAGCACAGCTTGACGCCAGCGGATAAATGCAGCAGGAGAGCAGGAAGACGACCAGAGGCCAGGTGAAGGAGTCCTGCCATGCTGTGTGCATCAGCACCACAGTCCCTGTTTTCCATAGGAAATACCTGCAGGGAGAAACAAATAACATTGAGATGACTATATTGGGTGGTGCATATCTGAGATTTTGTGTGTGTCTTTTTCACAATTCTGTAATGATTAATCAATTTGATTTAGAGCATTATCATCTTATCACACGTCAAGCATTTGGCAGCAATCCTAATAAGAAAAGGACAAACAAATGAATGACTAAACATAGAGCAGACTGATATAAAAAAAAAAACCACTCAAACAAAACCAAGTGAATGTTATCAGGGGGTATAGTTTGCCTTGTGTGGCTGTTTCCACACGTCTCATTAACAAATCACTGTTATTTGTGCTTTACCCCGTCACTGAGCAGTTAACTAATTGAGACAACTCATATGAAAGCCTCGAGCTCAGATCTGCTCATTAGCGGCTTGCCTGTAGGTACACCAAGCCCCAAGACACAAACACCCATGTGACCTCAGCATATGCTCAACAACCCTACACACTACACACACACACACACACACACACACACACACACACACACACACGCCCACGCACCCACACACCAACGCACGCCCGCCCGCCCGCACCCACCCACCCACACACACACACACACACACACACACACACACACACACACACACTCACACTTTCTCCCTCAACCATACAGTCAAAGCAACTAATCTCAGCAGGAGGATGTTCGGCATGGCTCATGGGAGCAGTAACCTCAGTAGTACATGGGGAAACTTACTCTACGTAAACACACAGACATGCACAATGAAATAATTGCATACGTTAAATAATGTATTTTACGTTTAATCTTGTCAAAAAGAGAGGAGATAGTAAGCAATGGAGCTCCATTTAGAATGGACTAACTGTGTCAAGATTTGGAGTCGACAAATAAATATTAATCCTCATTCTTGCACTTAATAGCTTCAGCCTCTTTCCTTATTCTTCCTTCGGCTTTTCAGCTTCCCTGTCTCCACCTGAAGGGGTTGCATCTTAGTTAAAAATTAAGAAGCTGAGAAAACAACTGCAAGACACAGTCTTCTTCAGTTTACGAAATTTTAGAAGCAGGCAATGTGTAACCTTAGATTAAAATGTAACCTAACGTCATTACATAAAGCTAACTGTTCTGTAAAATGAAAGTTGATCATACAAGTGTCACAAAGATTGTTATACCTATAGCATAGAACTAAAGCTGTGAACTAAAGGAAATGTGCTATAACTCTATGTGTAATAATATTTATTTTGAGTGTTAATAGTAACTTGATATGCCATTTATTTCTATTCATTGAGATCACTTCTGTTGAGTGACATGCATACATCTTTTGAGTGCTCTTGAATCTTGTTTTATTAGTGTGTGTGACAATGTGGAATATTGAATGTACCTTTTCAGGAGCTGCACAGAAAATGTATTTTTTCACTTACAATAAAGTCAGTCCTTTCTTTTGCCAATATACATTTCGGAACGCCATGGTAACTTTCCTTAAACTAGTTAAAACAACGCTTTCTGGAGATGTATAATTTGATGGAGGGGATATTCCCAGCAGAAAACGTAAATCAAATTATGAATTGATTAAAGAATAAATGAACTGTATGAATGCAGCTGTACTATGAGAGTCTGTTTGCACAAACAGTAGAAAACACTGCAGGAGGTCTGTTGCACATCCCAAATGGTTGCTGGGATGTATGATCTCAAACAAATTGTCTTCATGTGTAATCTGTCTCCTTTTACATGGAGCTGTTGCTACGATATCCAAGGGGTTTATTACTGAAGTATGTAAAGTCTGCTGCTCTCCCGTCCTCGTTTTAATTACTTGAAGAGTTCGTTTATGTAAAAAAATTCACTGGAATGTATTCACTGACAGACACAATGAATGCCAAGCAGACAGATATTGTAGCTCTGGATATGAGCTGTAAAAATTAATGGTAGTCTTCAAATGGTAATGTACCAGAACTGAACTATAGAACCACACAATGAAATTCTGCAATACTCTCTGACCTACAGGCTCTACAAGCTGATCAAGAGTCCTTTCATCACATAGCAGGACAAAGAAACTCTCCCAGCTGAAATTTAAAATCACAAAATATTGTAAAAGATACTTTAACTTACAACTCTGCTGTAGGGAGTAGACTTTTCGGGATAACACTTTTCGTCTGAATAAATAAAGATTGCTCTTGGTTAATGAGTGGTGACCTCTTACACAAATTAAGCCATATGCCTCCAAAACAGTTGAAAAGGAAAACAGCTGTTCACGCCCTCAGGTGTGTCACATGTGACTCTCAAACAAAAGTGGCAAACACATGTTTATAAGACCTATAAGTTTGATGCATTGCAGCAAGGAAAGAACATTTATCAGCTGTACCAGGTGGGAAGGAAGTGTGTCCAGATGTTGAGCGTCTCATTGGTCAGCTGGAAGAGGCTCAAGATGCAGTCAGTGGCTGAGCTGTGGGGATGTCGGTATCCAGAGATGATGCCGTCCTCATGGAAAAGCTTAAGAGAGAAAACCTTGAGTTTAGTTCGCAGCAAGTTTGACACTTTTGTGAAAACATATATTTCTCCTACTCTGGAAACAGAAGACATCTCTTAATAAATAAGAGTTGCAAGTTTGGGAGCAGGGTTTGGGATCCCCCAATATACAATACAAATGACAGATCATAACACGATCGAAGGTATAGAAATAAAATAAATAAATATTCTTTATTTATAAATCAAAAGTATATTTTTTCTTATAAAATGCTGGGAATTGAACCCTTTTATGCTTAAAGAAATCTGTGAAGGAGAAATCACGGTCTAGACTTTGGTGACAAGCCATGGATTTGTTTCACCTAGGGTTAATGGGTTGAAAGAGTGAACACTGATTTAATAATACTTATTTAGCTTATTTTAGCTAATGTTACACTTTAACCTGCACTCACAGGTAAAACTGAGTAATCAATACGTTTTTTCAAAAAGTGAAATCATAAAAAAGTTGTAAATAAAGGTATTTTTTTAAGTCTATCTAACCAACCTTAACCTCGACTGAATCCACCTCAGTTTGACTGTGTTAACGTGAAAATGCCATAAATGTTCATTAAAGATAACATAAAGAGGAACTTACTTTGGGCACTTGATTGATGGTGAAGACTCGCGGTAATTTGATGAGGCTGAGCATGATTATTGCTGCTGTTGCTGTCAGAGAGGAGAGCAGTAGTGAGGCCAGTGTAGGCGCTTGTCTCCGTCTTTAAAGGTGTGTGTTGCCATGCTGCCCTCCCTTTTCAAACCCAGCGAGAATATCCAGTATACCTGTGCCACTCCTCCTCCTCCTCCTGCTGCCTCTCTGGAGGTAAAGGGTATGTGCACACAGGTGAAGGCTCTCACACACACACACACACACACACACACACACACACACACACACACACACACACACACACACACACACACACACACACACACACACACACACACACACACACACACACACACACACACACACACACACACCAACACTACTCATTGGCCAAAAGACCATTCTGTAAGGAGAAGACAAGTTTTAGGAATGTTGTTTCAAAGACAAAGCTCTCCTCAATGTCATTGCATGATCCTCACACAAAGAGATGACAGGGAATCCAGTTAGACGGGGTGGATAAAAAAAGATATTAGAGCTGTGATTTTGCATTATTGTTTGGCAACTGGTGCTAGTAGTTAGTACTAGTAGCTAATAGTTTCTGCCAGAAACTCAGCTAACGAGCTGAACCTAACAAGTGCTTTCTAAGTTTCAGCCAGTCCAGATAGGGCCTCAAAATGTGACTGAAGGGTGTGAATTGGTCTGGATGAAAAGTAAACAGATTTCCTTTCAGGGCACTTTCATGCTCCTCTCCTGGTTGAACTGCTATGTCATGTCTGCCCACACATGCCGAAAGTAGCCGTCACACCCTAGAGAGCTCCCCGGCAGGTTATCTTGTTCAAACTCTGAGGCAATGATAACAAACACGCCCCTCTGCAACCGAAGAATTAGGAAGTAAAACATTTTTTTTAAAACTGAGAATGCTGTTTGTGGTTTGTATGACAGTTCATATCATACAAAAAAAGGGAAAAGTTAATTTTTTTGTTTGGTTTGACATGTTCTGACATTGGTGACATCACTTGATACAGGAGCTCTTTTGTTTTGATCTCACTAATATTTAACTAAACGTCGATGCTGAAGTTTAAAGACAAAAGAGAAGTTAATGTTTTATCTCGTTTGATAGAAAACCACAATTAAAATGGAATGCCTAGTCCTCAGTTTCAAGTATTTTTGAAACTATTATAAAAGTATGTGGCTGATCCTTAGTTTGAACTCTGATTTTGTAACACCAAAGAAATCAGTGGAATCTCCAAATCTTCAGTCGTGCTTTAATCAACAACTATTACAGTAATCCACCTTGTATTGTTGTTGTTAGTTTTAATTGCAACAGCTCATTGCCATGACCTAATAATGTAGTACAGCAGAGCACCATGGGATCTCATTCATCTTTTTCTCTCAGAGGAGCAGAGCTGCACTAAGAGCAACATCACAGGCTTACAGCTAAAAGAAAATAAACACACACGAGTCTGCCTGAAAGTCAGTTTGGCTTGGTTTGCAGTCGGTTAGTTAATATGTAAGTCAGTAAGACATTAAGTGGCCACAGGGTAAACACGGTCAAGTGAGGAGCGTTGTGAACAGGGGGAGCCAAGAGAAGAGAAAACAAGGTCAAGTGAAAAGCATTGAATAAGGTTAAAAAAAGTCTCAGCTAAGAGTAACATATAACCATAATTCATATTATAGTTATCTCAAAGTGTTGCTTATTTTACGTAACACAGGGTTGAAACAGGGACATTCTAAAACGCTTAACGTGAACAAGCTTAACGTAACTTAATGTCCCTAAACAGCGATCAATGCTCACCAAATTTCTCTCGGACATGTCTTGCCATGAACACTTACACCTGTCAAAAAATCAAAACCGAAATCCTATTATTATGGACATTATCTTACATTAAGTGTTTTCCTCTCATTGAAGCCTATTATAGCCTTTAGGAAAAGGCTTAACGTAACTTAATGTTCCAAAACAGCGATCAATGATCACCAGATTTCTCAGACATGTTTTTTGAAACACAAAGCTTTACTGCCTCCGGTTGTTTCAGGACTGCAGCGTGTGGTCGGGAGGTGTCTGACCTACTGCTTTTTTTTTTTTCATACAGACTAGTGCGAAAATCAAGCAGCTTATAAACATCATATTTTAAAAATAGAAGATGTTTGCAAATAAAGAAACGCCATTACAGATTTTTGGAGTTTTATTTAAGTTATTATCTAATATTTTGTCCAAGAGATGCTGATTGTTACGAAAAGTTACGCAAATTCCTGTTTTGGCCAGAGAGAGGGGAGTTTGTTCCAAAGCTTGCCGCTGTTATCAACACCCTCCACCAGGAATAGTGGGGCAGATAACAGCATTTTTTCATAAGAATCGTTCAAATGTGGATACAAGCGCCAAAATTGGCTCAATTACTCTATGGGTATTGCTCTTCCAATAAAGAACGTTAGCCACCGCGAAAAACCCTCATGTCGGCTGCAGCGGCCATTTTGTTTCCGCCATTATCAAAATATGCGTTTTCCATGATATCTTGTGAAAAAAACATCAGAGCACATATAGGATGATGTCTACCCCTATGTTTTGATGGTCAAGGATTACAATGATACCATAGAAAACATAATTGAATGCTTTGTGACATCCACGGCAAGTACTTCAACAGATTTGCCAGATGCCAGTCTACTGAGATCAGAGATTGCTCTGGAGTATGAGTGGCTGGAGAAAATCACTGTGACTGAGGGGCCTGTAGATGTTACTTGGTCTGCACACCATGCTTCAAAGAAGAGAGGCCCTGCATTTGAGGTCAGCATCACATCACTGTTACCTCTGCTTCGTGATCAGGCCCACTCCGTTGCTACTGTCAAACATGTGATGGACAAAATTAAAGACATTGTAGCATTCCTGAACCCAGGCCAGGTACCTGTTCTTGCTGCTGACCAACCAATCTATGCAGTAGCCAAGCAGGTGCAGTGGCACTGGCCTGAGAAGTATGGTGAAGACAATTTTGTCATCATGTTCGGTGGTCTGCACATAGAGATGGCAGCACTGAAATCAATTGGAACTTTACTTCAGGACAGTGGTTGGACAGGGGCTCTGGTGGAGGCAGGGATTGCATCTCCTGGTACAGCTGAATCATTTCTGACAGCCTCAAGCATCACTAAAACACGGCAAATGCACCAAATTACAGCATGCAGCCTGTACAAGCTCCTGAAGGCAGCTTATCATAACCACAATGAAGAGATGCTTGACTTTGAAGCTTGGTGTGAGAAACGGAAACAACAAAGCCCCCAATTTGAATTCTGGCATTTGGTCTTGTCAATGGAACTTGTAATTCTCCTGCTGATCCGGTCATTCAGGTAGGCCAACTTCAGCCTGTATTGTCAGTCTCTGGCAGAGCTAATACCATATTTTTTTGCCAACAACAACGTAAATTATGCACGATGGCTTCCTATCCACCTCAGAGACATGGTGACTCTCAAACATAGGCACCCTGAGATAGCACAGGAGTTTCAGAGTGGAAAATTTGTTGTGCACAAATCAGCCAGAGACTTCTCAGCAATTGCTATGGACCAAGCCCATGAACAGGCCAATGCTGTCATCAAGTCAAGTGGGGGAGCCATAGGTATCACTGAAGATCCATCAGCACTGAGGAGGTGGATGATAGCTGGACCTGAGGTCAGCCGCTTGGTTCTTCAATATGAAGCATCATCCAGTGCCAGGGAGGGTGCAAAGCACACCAGTCACCACGAACAGACGGCAAATGCTCAAATATCATTTCTTGATAGAGTCAAGAAGCTAACCAGTGTCCTGGAAGATCTGGGAAATCCTTTTGCTGAGGAGAGCCATGATCTGTTCTCACTTGACACAAAGGATATTGCAAACCCAAGTGTCGCCATGTTTATTCATACTCACTTTGAGAGAGGTAGCGCCCGTTTCCAAGAGTTCATGAAAGGATTAGAGGAAAAAGATCCCAAGATTTATGAGCCCATCAAGAAGAACTACACCAACTTCTTCCATCATGGCTCACCCTCAGTCCATTTTTCAAAAGAGAAAGTGCTGAAGGAGGACTGTCAGCTTTTCTCCAAGCTTTTCATCTCTTGTCAGAGCAGAGAATGTGACCTCAAAGAGTTTTTCAAACATGAGAATCAGCCATTCCCTGCTGCCTTGAGTGATGGTGGGAGGCTTCACACTGCTCAAAAAGCTCAGTTGGCAGCCATACTTGAGTCTCTTGTCCCAATCTATGACACCGAACCAGAAGTGGAAACCTGTATTATTGATGGCTCAGCTCTTATCAACAGTTTGCCCCCACGGAGCTCAAAGACATTTGGCGACTATGCTTCATTTGAGTTTCTCCCAAAACTTGAGGGATACTCTGTGAAATACAAAAGAACAGACATAGTCTTTGACATCTACCGGCAATCAAGTTTGAAAGCAGAGACCAGGTCTAAGAGAGGACATGGAGCCAGAAGGAAAGTGACCTGCAATGGCAAAATACCAACTAACTGGCGGAATTTTCTCAGAAATGATGACAACAAAACTGAGCTGTTCCACTTCCTTGCTGACAAGGTTGCACAAACATTTTCACCAAATGTGCTTATAGTGACCAAAGAGGAGCAGGCGGTCAGCAATCAGTCCATCGACCTTGACGAAGTGAGTTCATGCACACATGAGGAAGCGGACACCAGGATCTTTGTCCATGCCAAGCATGCAGTGAACAATGGCAGCAAAAACATCATGGTCAAAGCCAACGATACAGACGTCCTTGTTATAGCAGTCAGTGCGTTGCCAGTTCTTCAAGCAGCAGGTTTACAACAGTTATGGATTGCTTTTGGTCAAGGAGTTAACATGAGGTGGATCCCTGTACATGACCTCTGTCAGTGTATAGGAAGAGAGAGGAGCAGAGGAATTCTTTTCTTCCATGCCTTTACAGGCTGTGATGTTGTTTCAGCCTTTCGTGGCAAAGGGAAGAAGACTGCTTGGCAAACATGGGGTGTATTTGATGAAGCCTGTGAAGTCTTCACCAAACTCAGCCACTATCCGCCAAGAATAGGTGACAGTGACCTGAATATTTTAGAAAGGTTTGTGGTCATGATGTATGACAAATCAAGTGAAGCAGCAGGAGTGGATGATGCCAGGTTGGACTTGTTTGCCAGGAAACAACGGTCATACGAAGCCATTCCTCCGACGAAAGCAGCATTGCTTCAGCATATAAAGCGTGCAGCCTTCCAGGCAGGCTGCATTTGGAGTCAGGCAACTGTACTTCAACCAGAACCAGAGAGTCCTTCTGAGTGGGGATGGACCAAGATAGATGACCAGTGGCAGGTCCTCTGGACAGAGCTTTCCCCAATAGCAGAGAGTTGCCAGCAGCTGACCAAATGTGGATGCAAGGGAGAATGCCAAGGACGATGCAAGTGTTACCAGTTTGGTCTTACCTGTACAGCTCTGTGCAGCTGTAGGTGTCTGGCGTGATGGCAATGAACTTTTAAACCTTTGATGTGAATTGATGTTTAGATGTCTCTGAAACAAAGTAGATCCAACCTTAAGAAAATGATACATTCTGTTAATTAAACATTCTTCATATTAAATATTTTTTTTCTGAAATAATTTTGTATTTTCTGTCCTCTTCTATGTTATTTACTTTGTCAAATCGCACCAAAATACCCTCAATCATTAAGATGTTTTACATTATGGATGTGCCCAGGGCAAATAATAGAGGATTTAATGGTAAAAGTAAAAAAATATGTCCCATGGGTACAATTCTGTGACAGAATATGTCTGTCAATAAGCAAAATTGGCGGCCATCTTGGAAAATGGCGGCCATCTTGGAAATTTAAGTGGCTAACGTTATCTATTTAATTAATGACCCCAAAGGTATACATTGACCAAATTTAGTGCTTGTATCCACTTTTGAACAATTGTTACAGTTATCTGCCCCACTAGAAGAAGACCCTCGTTCAGCGGCGAGTGAGACTACAGACGGAGTTCACTCCACCACGGAGTGGGAAGGTAGGGTGTGATTGGGAATTGGGCCTGAGGAACAATATCAGCTTTGTCCAAGTGACTGCTAGTCGGGCGTGAGTTATACCCAATGCCACCGCACAGTATGCTGCTCACACACACCTGGTTCAAACAGCTATGGCTTGAACTAGTTTAGCTACCGTTGAACCCATAGACTGTATATATAGACATATATATAGATATATACAGTCTATGGTTGAACCCATGTTGTCGCCCCCTTCTGGCCTTTAAAATATCGCAGGTTTAAGCAATTGTGCATGTTTCACTTTTCTGACCCGTTAGCGCTTTTTAACCGATTTAACCGAAAGCAACAGTGATGTGACTGTGGACTAACAAAGTTTAACAGAAACAATATTTGAAGTACATAAATTCACTTATTTATCTCCAAACTATTTATGTGTATTATTTGCAGGTAATAAATGGAGTAGCAACAATAATTCCAGCTGAAATATATTCATGTATAAAATCCAAATACTAAGCCTATCATACCTGTACCTAAACACTATACATAAATACCTCTATCTAATTATATTTCAAAGTTGTGTTTTTTATTTCAGTCTTCTGTATTATTGATTTGGTCTTCTGAAAACCAACATGACGACATGACAACGAGGGTTATAAACATGATCAAACAGTCAAGAGTAAAGGAAATACAAGGACAAAAAAAGGTTTTAGCAAAAGATTCATATTGACCAATCAATATCTAATAAAAGCTAACACATTATTTCATCTTGACCTATCAGTTAAAAAATGACATGAATAAAAACTAAAAGTCAAAGTAAAACTGGATTAATGAATACAAATACAAGGCAGGAGGAAATATCCTTATGAAGAATTGTTTTAAATTGTCCGGAAGAGTGGACTGTAAAAGAACAACACCTTAAAGAGACACATTTGTTTTTTCTTTCCCGTCGCCATCCACCTATATGAATCAAACATAATAATGAGAAATTGAGAATACAATCTGAGTCACAAATCTGTGTTGCTCCTGGGCCTGCTGACACTTGTACTACTCCATCTCACCACAGGGTAGCAGTGTTCTCACAGAGAAGCTGCACAGGTGTGGCCCTGCACAGGAATTGACTTTAATCATGAAGATGTACATAGATTCTTAAAACCTGCCTTTGATTTTCTTTTTCTATGAATTCAATTATCACACTGCGACCTTGGGCTACTCAGATACTGAATTAAAGTGCACAACGCAGGGACAGTAAGGTCCTATCACTCTGCATGCTTTTTTTATTGACTGTTAATGAGAAAAGTAACAAGTTCACTTCAGGCCAAAGCACTCTGTACTATTGGAGCCAAACTGAGCCTCCTGAGTCTTGAATGTTTGTGTAACATCAGCACAAGTACCAAGGAGCTTCTCGCATTAAGCATTCATTGAGTGGCTGCTGACGATGCAAACACTGCTTTCTTTAATATCGAGAGCACTTTGTTTACCTCAGATGACCGTAGGATTGTCCAAAGGTATATCACAAATATTACATTTGAGAAGGAACAGCAATGGTGATGGAAAGGAAACTGTAGTAGAAATGAGTGTTTCCACTCTACACTCCACTATATTTGACAGCTATTACTTTGTATATTCAAAAGTTTTAATTGGGTCCACCTCAACCATCTACAGCTTTAAAAATACTTCTGGCATAATTGTAACTGTATCAATTATTATAATATATAGATAAATCAAAAGTGTTTAAAAAACATTTATCATATTTATGTGTTATTGTTACTGGTGTCCCCGATTTTATGACATTTTAATGTTGTAGTTGATTAAGGTGTGGCATAATTCTACCGTTGATTTTGTTCTACTGTAGTATTATCTAGAATAGTGAATCATATTTTATAAGATTCTCATACAGTCTAATTTGTATGGTAATTCTTAATCACCCGCATAACTACAGTTGTGAAGTTAATGCAATTAAGTAAAATGTAAAAGATATCCCTCTGAAATGTTGTGATGGAGCAATGAGCATGAACTAGTAGAAGGTGAGAACAGGGTTGGTAGGGTGTCCTTTAAAAAACAGTTTGAACTCAAATGTTCAGGATTGTAGCCAGAGGTCACTTGTAGATTATACAATGTAGGCAGAGCTACAGATAAGTGTTTTCTTAAATAGCTAGTCTACAACATGTATTGTTAACATTTTGGATGGATTTCCCCCATCTCCTATCCCCTGTGTTTAGACACAACCAAGCCCACGATGGTTGTCTGAAGTGCACAAGATATATTTGACAGTTATTATCTTCTGAACAGAATTACTTTAGGGAGAGTAATGTCCCTCCAGTCCCACCTCCAACTGTAGGCTGCCATTACTCATTGAAAGGGAATCTTAGATAATCTTTTTGGGGGCATTCAAATGGAAGTAAAAATATGTTAACACAAACCTGGTCTGGCTATCTCAAATTTGTATTGAAGTACAGCAGTTATGTACTTGTACATTGTTGTAATCAGACACAGTACACAACATCATTTCAATGTTTTTTTCTTTACTTGGCTCAGTTCATTAAACAATCATTTTCATACCTTTCTGATACTGATAATAATTAACGTGTGAGATGGGGTGTCTGTGGTAACAGGGGGACAGATGTGAATTGTTTTTCCCCCTGTACAAGGATGCTGGCCAGCAGCTGCTCCAACAGTTAGAGCCTCCCTCGTGTTTTGGTGGATGAGGTGTCATTTGTGTCTCTAAATGAGACCCCCCCCATACATTATTAATAGTAGTTTCACTCTAGGCACTGTTTTTTCTCTAAGGAATTTCACATTTCAAAGTGTTTTCTCCTTGCTGATCTCCCATCGCAGACTTGCTTTTTCTCCTTACATCTCTATATCATTTGCTTATTTACTCTGCCCCCCCCCTGTTGCTCGGTCTCCTCATTGTTCTCCAGCAGTAACAGCATGTCTGACTCTGGCTGCTGATTTCTCTATTGAATACTTTTATTCTCTCTACTGCAAAAAACCTCAGTGTGCCAGCTGTTCACGAAGGAGCAAAACACAGCAATTACTAGGTTTGGAAAGCGAAGCAGCATATTTATATTTTATTTTAGTGTAATGACAGTTTCTCTGCATCTGGTGTTCGTTTGAGAGAGGATGTGACTGAGCTGAATGTGATAACACTGTCTGCTCCATAGCTAAATGAAACCCGATAAGAAGTGATGGCTGGAGGCAGAGCTGATTTAGAAAAAGCGACACAGCAGACTGCTCAGGTAACGGATAATAAGGCAGAGTGTTAAAGATGTTCTTCCACACTTAAGAAAATATCCTTGTTGTTTTTCATGCTGAAATGTGTAGGAGAAAAGGAATACCACTAGCTAAGTATGAAGTCAACAGCTGTTCATTTGACATAAAGAGTGTACACATTGGGAAATGGGGTCTTTCTTAAAGTAACAAAATCTAGCTGCAACTTTAGAGTGAATAATAATAATAATAATGAGATCCCTGCTCTTTATCACACATAACCCAATGAAAAAAATGTTCCTGATCAATTCAGGAATAAACTGCACGTGTGAAAATAAATGTATTAAATTATATATTGCAGGAAGGTGTTTGATAAGGCATGGGCACTTGTGTGGAGACGTTTTAAATACTGTTCACTGCACACAGCACCTTTAGTTATATTGGTGTGTACAAAATCTTCCAAATAATTACAATTGAATGTTTATTTATCAGCTGAAATGTTTTAAGCTTTATTTACTGATTTGCATTGTTTTAAACACCAATAATGTTGCCATAAAAACATTCTTACACAATAAATAAAGAGGAAAGTGTATTCCCCAAAATATTAAACTTTTAAAACTTTGTAAGAAAGTCACTCAACCAGATTACAAACCTCAGAAACCTGCTGGGATGTAACAGTGGTCATATGCAGGTGTATTGCCTCTGTTTTGTTTTCACTGGATGCTTCCACATCCTCTCCCACCTCCTCTGAGACCCCCTAACAACACACAAGCAAATCAAATACTGCAGGGTTCAACGGAGTGTTAATTTCATCAAGTGGGTAAATTTATGGCCACCATGAAGCGGGTGGCCTCTGACGGCAGAGTACGGAGGATTCACTGTAATGTCATCAGGGCCATCTCAAAGGCATCTGAATGGCATCAGAGGGGGCCGGCACAGAGGCAGAGCATAGGACGCAGCTTATCGGTTTATGTGGGGCTAATTACAGGACAGGGAGACAGACTGGCTGTCAGGAGGGACGGTGATGTCATTAACGTCCTGGAAAGAAGAGGGATGAGAAGTGTGTGGCTGTGAGGGAGAAATTACGACTGGATAGTACAAACAGCAGAAGGTAATGAAAAATGCAAGCGGGTGGCAGGAGATCCAGCCCTTCTCAGGTGTCTGCGCCCGGATCAGAATAGCCTAATTAGGATACATTATTTATCAGGATTGTTTTTCTTGTGAGCAGTTTCCCAGAGAGGACGTTCAGTAAGAACAAACTGTTTCTCTTCTGCAGTGAGAGCTGATCAACAATGGACGGGAGCAGCTGAACCTAGACGTGGGATTTAAGGCAAAACATCACCTGAAATAACTCCATTAGCATAAACAGCAATGAGAATAATTAACCAGGAAATGGTTCAAATCAACCTTTTCGTTCCCCATTAAAATGTAGAATAAACAATGACTTGCAGTATTCAGATCCCTTATCAGGAGAGTGGAGAAATGGTTTAATAATTTGTCCCATCATTAAATAGTACAGGGGGGTGGAATTAGATTTTGAAGGATACAAAAGACTTAACGTAAGTATTTGCTTCCTCTGAACAATAAAACACAAATATACTTTTGATCACATAAGACAAAGAAAATCTGTTAATCTTTACTCTTGGGGAGGTGAAGAAAATATATTTTGTTTATATTTTTTAGGAATTTCAAAAATGAATAATTAAAATAACACGAAGATTCTTTCACATTGTGACGAAGAAATCCATCCAGCAGTTTATATGAAAAATGCATTTATTTTTACACCTTTAAAAAGCACATTTTTAAAGCACAAAGATTTACTCTGTATATAAACAACTCTCTTGCTTGGACTAAAAAATGGTAGCATTTGCACATTGTGCTTGAATTGTAAAGTCTTTACATCCGCTCTGGGTCTCCTGTGGTGTTCACGACCTCAGTAAACATTTTATTGCATAAATCACATTTGACCTCACTGGTCATGTGTAGAACAGATTGTGGAAACACAGAGAAAGTAACCAGTGAAATGAGGAAAAAGAAGCGGTCACACCTGTTACACAGTGAACAACAATAGCAGCTTTCTTAACGAAGGCCTTGCAAATTGTCCTAAGCGTAAAAAAAACAAAGCAATCCAAAAGATACGCAACCAAAACAAAAAAATAAACGGCAGTTGTGCTTTTGTCTATCTAGCAAACACCTCTCTCCACTGCAAATTATACCAACAGATGATGAAACATGTAAACTGACAGAAAAACATTTATAGAGATCTGCAGCTACTGGTTCTTTCCCCTCTAAAACAGTAGCTGACTAAATGCTATTCTATTTGCACACATCCCCTTTACGATAAGTCTTATTTTCTATCATCTATTCAACCAACATTTGAAAAAACAACATTTCTCAAAAGGCAGTGTCTCTCTGTGACGTCTCCCAAGAGACTTATCAGTGAATGCTAAATGGAAACTGGTTTGCACAAAAATAGAAAAATTCAAATAAACTTGAATCCATGACTTTGGTATAAACAAAATAAAGACAGTTATTCACTCGCAAAACTCCCATTCTTGTTGAAGTGTTCATGGGAAGGAAATACCACCAGGAAATTAAGAACAAAAAACCTTTTAGATTTTTAAACGAGCACCTACCTCTGTGATGTTTATCTTTTTAATTAAAAAAACGGAATATCAAAATGACTCCTTGCACCCACAGGGTAAACCCAAAGTCAAAATAATTGTGGTATAAACTGGAGAAAGGCATAATGTTCTGAGAAAAATACATAATTCAAGACTAAAAGTAAATATAGCGATAAAGTCATAGTACGCTTTGCTCTGAGAACAAAATGCAGTATGTGATTATTGAACTGGGTAGCTTTTCCTTATGTAGTAGTGTCTCTACGATACAACATATATGCAATATACTGAATTGTACAATTACTACTTTCGTTGCAAAAGACTTGGAAAGGAAAATTGTTTTCCTCACAATATTGTTACTCATTGCACATCATTTTATCTCTGAAATATTATACCTTCATTTAATTCTTGTTTTGTGGTCCTAATAATTACAAATACTGACACATGTTTCTGAATGCAGGGAGTTGGATAGAGATGAAGCTGTGAGGCGAGGGGAAGGAGATGAGTTTGATTCAAAACATGACTGAATGTTTATCCAAAGTTACATTGAATTGATTGAAAGCGTCTTTGCTTTAGTCTTATAAGCTCATACAACAAGTTGAAAGCAGAGAAACTGTTTTCATCTCCAAGTTTACATGAAAATGACCAGAGAAAATGTGGGGAAGAACAAAGCGGCCTGATGCTACTCCATTAATAATCTTTCAGGTAGATGGATGAAAGCCTTATTGAAGCTGAGGGCTCCACTTTGTTTTGTTTGTGAGTGCTGACTCATCCCTGACTAGCGTCTGAGCTGCGTGTGCGGGCTCTCCAGCCTATTAGCCTGGTGAATTGTTAGTGTCTTGGCGAGCTTTCTTTCTCCTCACACAGCGGTCAACAGGTCAGCGCTCAGATTAAAAGCGCTGAGTTCACGCCCCCCCTCCGACAGCAGAAAGGAGCGATGAGAGCCTGCTGGGACTGACAGCCTCTTTACGCTTGTCAAGAACTGACCCCGACCTTCACTTCTCCTAGCATTGTCTATTTAAACGTTATAATAAAATGAGGTGTTAGCGAGACAGCTGTGCCTCTGCAGCCCACATCTCCTTCTACCTGAATACACCACACTGCGTCTCCCACCACCTACACTTGTTTCCCGCAATTATCATCTGGAAGTGTGAGCTATAGAAGAACAGCGTTCTAACAAAGGTCAATAGCGGGGTATGGAAATGAATGGAAGTTTAGATAATGGTGCCGATGTTCAAACCAAGTGGAATAATAGGGATACGAACACTAATATCTCCCAAGTGATTAGTCAGAAGCTAAAGTGTGTCATTTAAATTAAGTTTAAAAGGAATATATGATAGTTTTTTTAAAGTCTTTCCTGTTTATATTTGTTATGAGGTGAAGTTAACTGGGCGTGTATTTAAACTAATCTGCCAGACACTTTATTAGACTTTATTTGTATTTTCTCATTTATCAGCTAAATAATACAAACGTTAAATGTGCCAGAGTACATATGTACCCAGAATAGTAAGAAAATATCTGTAAAGATCTGAAAAATGTTGGATAAATGATGAGAGAAGGCTTGTATTACTACTATAGTTTACACACTGGATTACCCGTGTCCACTTCAAGTCAAGATAAATAGATCTGGTTAACTGACAAAATCTAAATCACAACTTATTTCTATCTTTTACTCAAAACTGTGCAAATAAGACGGTGAACCTCTAGAATTCAAACTAACTAGCTGTTTTCAGTGACACATGAATTATTAACTTTTTTGTGACCAACTGAGACAGTAGGGCTTGCATCTAGCCGATAAAGGTAGCACACAGTTTGTAGTATTAAAACATGACGGTAACGGTATTACAGCTGCTAATGAGGATACATTATTAACGATCTGAGGGAGTGCAACTGGAACATGATGTGGCAGCGCGCTCCTAAAACAGTCACATAACTGAAGATGCAGTTGACTCTGACCAGATGTGGCCACACAACAGCTCTGCCAAACACAGGGGAATTGTGGGTAGAAGCAAGGAGCTTGTAGTGGAGCAGGTTTAAAGATCTGAAATCAGAAATGTTGTTGTGTCGGGTACCTAATGATTTATTTTAAAGACATAACATCATAATCCTTCCCCAATTATTTGTAATTAGTTTCAGGGGAAGAGATTCAGAAAGGTGAAAGTTGGTAAACTTGAAAGCCAAACAAATGTATCTTAGCTAAGAGCGTAAACATGGTGTACTTGAAAAAAAAAAAAAACTACTTGATGTAAAAGTTCAAAATTAATTCAATTTCCTTTTGAGGATTATGGAATAAAATGGGTTGCAGTGGAGGATTTAAATGCAAAATGTCGTCCAAATACTTATAATATATATCTAATATATTCCGTTTTATTTTTTAGTTTCATAATCTTTGCAAAATTGGGATGAAATGGTCAAAAATACAATTGTAGAGGAGTGGTGGATGCATCAAAGAATGTCGGTAATATGACTCAGTTTAAACAAAAAGGGTTTCATCATATATTGTTACCCCCCCCCCACAAACACACGCACACACACACACACACTCTGAAAATAGGTCTGTGCATAATTTGGAGGAGAGCTACAGTCAGTGTTGCAGGAAACATTAAACCTGCAGCAGAGCATACAATGAACTTTTAGTGTAGAGCTGCGGCTGAATTAACTTGTCCTTTAGATTATGAACCTCAACCAAAACTGGGACACACACACACACACACACACACACACACACACACACACACACACACACACACACACACACACACACACACACACACACACACACACACACACACACACACACACACACACACACACACACACACACACACACACACACACACACACACACACACACACACACACACACACACACACACACACACACACACACACAATGCCACCTTACATTCTATCATTTTCAGTATATTCATCTTTTTCAGTCATTCTCTCAGCTGTATGCTAAATGTGTGGTACAGTTTGTCTAGTTGTGCTTTGCACGAATCCCTTTTAAGTAATTTTTCCAGCGCTTCACCACGTCCTTAAAGACGGGCGCGTTGTCTATGGACACCAGCAGCTGCAGCTGGTTAATGTGCGTGGTGTGATAGTCCCAGCGTGCCAGGTTGGGCGCTGTGGCCAACATGAAGTGACGCAGGTCGTAGATGCTCCCAGACCCCGTGTCAAACAGTGGCAGCATGGCCTTCAGCGAGTCCATGCCACGGCTGAACAGCTGCCCCGCCTCCCGGCCAAGCTTTTCTCCGGCTGTCTCCGTCAGGTCGTGGAGCCCCAGCAGGGAATAGATGAAGCCGTTGAGGACAAAGGAGCTGGGCGTGGTGGGGTATTCTTCATACCAGTCGTATTTGTTCATGAACACAGCTTTGACCCCATGCTGCGCTGAAGGCACCTTGTAGGGTCCCACTGCCTTGAGGGCAGCGTTGAGGTAGCCCTGCTCCTTGGTGAGGAGGTAGGCCCTCACCAGGGTGGACATAGCCTGGCCCTGAGCCATGGCCGAGTACCAGCCAGGCTCCAGGGGCCGGAAGCCCTCACCCAGTTTACGGGTGACCATGATGGGCCAGCCGCCTCGCTCGTCCTGGTTGCGCACCAGCCAGTCGCTGGCGGCAAAGAAGGCGGCCATGTGTGCGGTGGTTGAGATGGTGACGTTGTCAACAAAGCCACGCCCGTGAAGAACTAGACGCACCACCCGTCTGGGCATGATCTGAGAACACAAAGAGTTAATATTATAACTGGAATAATGATTTGGCATAGGCTAAATGAAATCTCTATGTTCATCTTTTGTGTCAAATTTAACAAAATAAAAAGGAATAAGTTATATTTTACAAAAATCTATATTTTATCAACATCTGTTAAAATGTCCATCCGGGTATTGCTCTGTGGATACCATTAACAGTTATGTAGATTTAAAATGTTAAATGTTCAAATTAAAATAAATTATAAAGGATAATGTTAAGAGCTTCAACTAAATACTACTTCAATAAGTGGTTTTATTATTCATTGCTGATCGTTTTCTTTTTAATATATGAATATTTGTGTATATAAAATGTCAGAAAATAGTTACATGTAATTCACATGTTCGGTCCAAAACCCCAAAACGGCAGAATACAAGAAAGAAAGCAGCATTTTCTCACATTTAAGCAGCTGAACCCATGTATTCCTTATAACTAACAATCACTGAATGATCAACATACAGTATAGTTATTTTGTTATTTACTCAATATTTTTGCACTGGTCTAGTTACATAGATCTCATCAGCTGTCCACACTGAGTGTTTGGCAGTAACTCACCTTGGTGGCCTTCACAGCCTTGGTGTTGGACAGCCCAACGCCCTTCCTGAGGTCGGTGAGCAGGTCTCGGGTCAGGGTGCTCCAGGCGGTGCGTGGGCCGATGCCGTACGTGATCTCACGGTCTTTGAATGCGATGAGCAGTGTGCTGGTCACGTAGTGGATAGTGAACGGCGCGCCCTTCTCCGTGGTTTCCAGGATCACAGACACACTGCCGTTGGAGACGAACTTGATGTCCAAGCTGAGGATGAAGTCTTTGGAGTTCGCCAGCTGGAGGGAGACGCCTTCAGAGGACTCTGTGGTTGGGGGAGGAAAATATGTTAAGTACTTAAATTGAAGCAGAACAGAAGTCTTTCTTCCAGAGCAATTCGTCTGGAAAAACATGACTAACCTCATTTGACTGATTTTACAAACTCTAGACGATTACTGGATGACAGTGGACTATTTTTATCAGACTGACTGAAAGCTTTTTCAGTGGGTCTGTCTCCTTTGATGTTTTGTTTCAATGAGAGCTTGTCTTATCACCCACGTTCCCCAAACTGTCTGTACTCAAATGATCAATTACAGTCAGAAACATTCTGCGGTCAAAAACCTTCTCTTTTCTTGTGTCGTTATTTCCCGTATGAAGGGCCTAGCTGTGCGTGAGTGTGTGGTTGTGTGAGAGCATTGAACACACGAAGTGACAAGCTTCTCATGGGGAGTATAGTACAGATGTGTCACTGCACACATTGCTTAATTAGGCGTAGGACAGAAAGGAATTTAAAAAAAAAACAGACATGTAGGGAGAAGGATAAAAAGAAGAGTAGCTGATGGACTGCAGAAACTTTCCCATTTGCATCTCCAAATCGCTTCCCTACAAAGCTTAAAGTTAGAAACTCAGGAGAGATTCAGTTGTCACACTGCCACTGCTCCTATAACCATCAACTCAAGTGCCACCCACTTCAGATGCTGTTCTGAATGCATGTCAACTCTCTAAAACAAAAACAGTTTCTGGAACAATCTCTCCTTTGCCCTTGTTACGTGGTGTGCACAGCTAAAGAAACAACAACCAAAAAAATTTTTATAATGAAGGCTCTCAAAGGAGTATAGAAAAAAATGCAGGAGTCAAGGAAAAAAGGAGGGTAATGGCAGGATGGGTGGCCTCAAGTGCCCTTAACACCAGCCAAAGAGCGGAGGGAGTGAAAATGAGCCAATACTGAGAAGACAATTGAGAATCAGATCCCACATAACACCAGAAAGCAGAAGCAGACACAAAGACAGTCGATCATGAGGAGAATGGAGAAGAGAGCCAGTCTGGCAGGGGCCTCTGCAAGACTACAGCTCTTTAATGCACTCATAAATCCATTACTTAAGGCAATGCAGAGAGTAAGTGGATTTGTACTCTGGCCCTGTGATTACTCTGGCATCAATAAAGGATGGGCAGGGAATATAGACGAGATTCCACCTCTGCTCGGCTCTCTAGCTGTTAACAATCAGGCGGGAGGCAGAGATAATATGTAGCTACACATACGTCAGCGTCAAAATAATGCTTGTATACACAAATGAGCATGACATACGCTGGAAAACACATGTTCAGTGCGTGTTATGTGCGGAGAGAAAAATAATCCAACAGTCTTAGATTAATCATTAACATACTCTGGTAACTACGTCACGGCACACAGTGCCTACGAACATTATTAAACCACTTGGGAAGTTTCCATGTTCTGCTGCCAATAAAAAGTATTTTTTTTATCAATTAAAATTAAACTAAGATTTAATAACATTTTGTTTTTAATGTCTTTTTTTTGTGTCAATGGAATGGAGCAAATTGCCCATTTTCATTTCCCAGAGCCCGGGGTGAATTGCTTGTTTTGTAGGGGCAGATGTGCAACACTTAAATATGTTCAATTTACAATCCTTTACAAGGAAATATATCAAATCCCCAAGTTTGACAAGGATAAATGATGAAATCATTGGCATATTAGCCTGGAAACAGACAGCAATTTAAAGATAAAGGAATTAGCTGGACATTAATGTTCATGTCTATCGACAAATTGGTCTGAGTTTCTGCTCAGTCTATGTTTGGCTGTCTTACAACATTGTATGAAAGTAGATTTATTAGGCTTTTTTGACACTGATGAGCATCAAAAGACAACTAAAGAGGATTTAAAATAAAGTGATTTACCCCCTTTTGCAGCATTCACAGCCTTGAGTCTCTGTGTATCGGTCGGTCTCTATCAGACTCCGAACATTTCTCCACATCTGTCTCTGAAACTGCTTGAGCTAAATGAGATTGCATGGAAATCATGATATTTTAAAGGAGGCCCCCGATAATGGATTGTATTGATATCTGGACTGAAGATTTTCGTGCAATGGTGGTCAGCATTTTTCTGCAAAAGCCACTGAATAGTTTTACATTTAGTAATAATCTCTCTATATAGTATGTTTGTTAGCAGTCCGCCATTGCCGTGCAAGTTTCACAGGATTATTATTTTTTTTATTGCAAGACAGTAATGGAAAAAGTTTAAATTATTGACAACATCGTTATTAAAGAGACTCCAGGTGGTTTGTTTAAGTGTCAAAAAAAGTCTACTTTGTTTCAATGTTAGGAGACTTTAAATTAAAACTTCCTGTTGTGGTGAACACTTTTTTAAAAAGGCACTGCTTGTGTTGACAGCCGTCACTCAACTGTATCTCCATACACAGATCACCTCGCATATTCTGACAGGTTTGTACAAAATGCAATTCTAAACTCAGAGAACCAGGAGGGGATTCAGTAAATAAAGGTGCTCAGTGGAGGACACTGTGCAGGAAAGTGCAGATGGTAGGTTATTATCAGGGGACATGCGATTGATCCACTTGTCAGAGTATTTGAGAGGCTGTTCACCACCAGTGCCCTAGATAAAGTAAGGAGGAAAAAGACCTTAACAGCGAGAAAGAGGAGGAGGAAGAAGTGGAGGAAAGATAAACTGACAGAAAATGATGAAAACAGGAAAGGTTTGTATTACAGAGCAGATTACGGCGTTAACATGGATAGAGCATAATAGGATTGCAATGTTTAGCAAGTACAAGAGGGCTGAGGGGGGATAAGTGGGCGGAGATGAGTAAAGAGAGGTGGAAAAGTGACTGAAATCTGGAGATGGATGACCAAGATTAATGGAGAATGAAGCCTGCCGAGGGAGGGCTGAGGAGTGATGATGAAAACATGATGATGTCGAGGAAAGAGATGATGGCAAGTCGAGGCTGTGAGGCACGGTGACCGAGGAGCAGACACAGAAAGAAAAGTGTGGAGCGGAGGAATGAAAAGAAATTGTCGATGATGATGATAGGTTGAAAGCGGAGGAATTAGGAGGAGGGGGAAATTACAGGAGAGGCAGCAGCTCAACAAAAGGACCCACACACAAAGAGAGAAAGAATATCCTGGAAATATCAGCAGGAGATCAAAGGAGAATAAAGACCTCTCACAGTCAGCACTCGGTATAAGATTCTGACTTCTCCAAATCCCAAAATAACTCTGCCAAATATCTCCCCGCCTTGGTCATTTTGCAGCTGAAAAACTAGGCCACATCTCCAATCTTTATGAGAAACAGTCAGATTGTATTCAAAGTTTAGATACTATACTCAAAACAGAAGAACAACATCTGGAAATTGCCTTTAAATTTAAGGAAGATATTCTCAGACTATTAATGCAGTTGCGTTTACATCTTAAACACTTTAATAACAAATTAAGCTTGAGTTCTGTTCTGTATATAATTATAATATATTGCTGTTCCTATTGAGTTCCTCTGATCCTTTTTTCCTCTAATATGTCCTTTTGAGTAAGACAAAGAGATTTCTTTGAAAAAAATGACCAAGTTACACATATATTAATGTATTTATGAAGATATTATAAGCCCTTAAAAGTCCCAATAATAATAGATTTACTTGGTTTTTCTAAACGTTCAGCAGCTATTAGTGTTGCACTCGACTGTCATCTACCTGTTAGCTAGTCTGAAATTTAAGTGAGGTAAACCACCAGATCCTTGATGTATAAAACACTCATCACTCTGTTGGTGTTATGAACAGCAAGGCGACACAGCCCACTTCTTTATCGTCATCAAAAATGTCACACAGTGGTGCTTTCTCCTTCACAAAACCATTTTTGGCCATGTGTCAATCTAAAGATACCACAAGCATATTAAGCAGCAGCAGCCATGATTGTTTTTTTTTTTTGCACGTCAAAAAAATAACATTAATCGTGAACACTTGAGTAATGAGAAACAAATGTTCACCATATTAAACTCCAACTCGCTCTTGTGATTCAAACAACTTGCACTCTTTCAAATCTTATGTGGATCAGGCCATCAGGCTCTCACACACACACACACACACACACACACACACACACACACACACACACACACACACACACACACACACACACACACACACACACACACACACACACACACACACACACACACACACACACACACACACACACACACACACACACACACACACACACACACACACACACACACACACACACACACACACACACACACACACACACACACACACACACACACACAATTCCGTTTGGGACATAATGAAAAGGACATTATGAGTGAAGAGGGAGACGGTCCATTTTTTCCTTTTTCATTTCATGTTTTCCCTCTTTATAGAGCAATTTCTGGGCGCATAAGGGAGAAGGCTGCACACAATAAACCACTATACAGTCTGAGTGCCCTCAGTACCATATGAGCCTGGATATAAAGCCAGTGAGGTGGATACATTTAATTATATCTTGGACTTGGGAACATTGCAAAATGCCACCAAGGACAGTGCTATCCTTCAGTCCGTTGTATTAAACAGGGCCTATTAACAATACCTCTTATCTTGTAAATACTTCTAGTAAAATATGGTTCCTCTGTTGCTCTTGTAATATATTTTCTACTGACAATGGGTCAATGAAACATGTTCATTGTTTGTTTATTATCAAACTTCCAGTTATTCAAATACAGATAAATGACAATTGATAATGTTATAGCTGCCTGCTTTGGGTAACTAACTAAAAATCAATCTAACATACACCGTCCAGCTGCCGTATATACTCACAAGAACACCAAATGTGTCTGGAACAAATGCATTACCCCATCTGTTGTAGGAAATATTAAGCCTTTTTTGAGAAGTGAAAGAAAATATTTAAACACAGTTTTCCAAGTTTTATACCTTCAGTCCTTGACCACCTGTCTGAAACGACGAACTAAGTGTTCCACTGGAGAGACTCACCACACTGTTAGTGTTCCTGAACCACAAAAAGGAACATGTTAACTACCTGTCATTAAAGTCCATATGGCACGAACAACAGCTTTCAAAGAGCACTAACAGCCAGAGATTTATTCAGTCCTTTGACCAACAAACACAATTAAGTTTAATTGGCTCCAGCTGATGAATTCATTTCAGCCACTGATATTCATGCTGGATAAAAGTCTCCTCTGAAAATAATGTCGACTGTAGGTGTTTGTGTCTGTAGGACCAGCATGAATGCATTTAAACAGCATTAATATGTGACAATGTCTGACTAAGTGGACAAAACAGGCTGAAATGTGTGATGTTGCATCTGTTGGTTCTTAAATCATCACCATTTTCAGAGTTTCTCATTGTGTGGTGGGTCCACTGTCAAGCAACAGCCTGTCTGTATTGTCGCTCTGTGGCTCTGACTCACTGCAGAGTATCATCCCCCCTGAGGTGGTAGCTGTATATCAGGCCTCCTACAGTCACAGTTACCAGGAGATAAGCTCGAAGCCCCGAAGTTGTGCAGGCTCATGGAAAGTTTTACGTACCTGGAGCACTGAACTGACGCACAGAGGAAGCTCGGGTCTTGTCGTGGACACGGCTGAGGACACAACCTTTGGGCACGCTCCAGGGCGCAGAGCTGGCCCGGCTGTCTCTGTCCTCAGCTGTATCATAGACATCCACGTGGGGCGGACGCTCAGTCAGGTTTTTGCTGTAGTGGCTCAAGCCATACTGAGCGATCTGGATGGCGTAGAAGTATCCCTGAGGACCCCACTGTGTGGACAGAGGCACGCCTGGGTGGAAAAGACGGATGTAGAGAAGGATAATGTTAAATAAAGACAGACGATTACCTTCTAGAATATAGACAAAGATATTAAACCCTGTGGTTTTCTTCTTCTTCAATGTATCACTTTTAAAAGAAAAATGCTTTAAACAATGTGATCATTTTGTTAATAGAACATATTTATTTTAGGCCCTCTGCAGTCTATTTCAAGCAAATCCTCCTTTTAAGATAGCAGTTGTCATAACAGCTTATTTTGGTGCACATAAAGGTTATAAGCACAGTCATAACAATAAAACTGGGCTTAAATCAAATATAAAATGCGACTGACTGTGGCAATACAAAGGTTGAAACCTGGGCTTACTTATTAAATGCAGACACGGAAGACAAAAAAGAAGCAGAAAAAGGTTTAAAATAAACAAGCACTACCAGCTTTGGTAAATGATTGGATTGCTAGGTGAAATTCAAGCTAATCTACTGCATTTCACCAGATGCGAGCTTTCCTGTTCACACAGCCAGAAATAGCTCAGGCAGGAGAATCGTTCTGATTAACCGATAGTTCACTTAAACAACTTGTGACAGTGAGAGCACATGTGCAACCTGAACCCCTCTGAGAAGAACATCATAACACACTGATGCTATGGAGGTAAGAATGTGCCTGCTCCTCTAAAACTAATCACAACTGCATTCAGAGCTGACCACTTATGTTCTCCTTTCCTAATTGCAATTTATTCCCTTTTTCCTAACATGAAACATTTCACACAACATGAGACAGGTTGTTAATACAGCAGTACAGACCGCTGTCAAGCACTGTAATGACCGTTGCTAAGGAGGATCAAGAGAGAGAAAAGAAAGAATGTTAAAAGATGGAGCTCTGGACATCAGATAAATCACCAGAAGAAGACAGACAGGAAGTAAACACTAACAGGAACACGCTAAGTGCTCTGCAGTGTTTAAAGACTTGTTAGTCGAAAACTGTAAACAGACTTGAACAGTTAGAAAACCTCTATCAGTGCTGCCGTAAAGTTGATGTTGTCGCAGTTCCAGCCGGTGTGTCGTGGAACAGAGTTTTTTTTCTTAGCGGAAGAAATACGATAATTTTTAAGTCAATAAAATAATTTCAATTAATATTGGGAGTGGAGTCGTTAGTATGTTTAGTATCTGGCTCTGTATTCAGGCTGACCAAGATCCCGCCGCTTCGTGATCAGACTGTCGGGTGTTCTTTTCCCCATAATGACCGTCTCGCCGCCTTTACTTATTACTTGCTTAAAGAAGACAATTTGAATAACATATACAAAACAACGATTTATCAACAATGGCTAAATGTTTGACAGTTATGAATATGCACACATGTACAGTGCATTTCTACATCTGCCTACCAATCTGTTGTTCATGCCGTAATTAAAACACAAAGTCCCTTTTCACCCTTTTAGCAAGGAGCTTAAACAACACCCTCCGTCCACTCCTGATCCCCTCATTCTTATGGCCTGCATAGGCATTTCTGTGAAGAATTATTTCAGACGGACCAAATTCATTACACAAAACAATCATGGCCTCTAAACTGTAGAGCGGCAGTCACACTGCTCAGCAGAAGTCATTCTGATTTTAAACATGTTCCTTTGCAAAGTGCTGAAATGGAAAGCCCATTCACATAAATGTCATGAGTTGGTAATGACTTATTTTATATTCAATTACATGATTGAATAAATGTTCCAGAATCAGAGGATTTTTAAAACAACACTAACAACACACAAGAATGAATGCTTGGTCAGCATACGTTTTTTACTGGCTATTGTTTCTCTTGGTCAGATCTACTATTTCATTTTCCCTGAGGATGTCAATGCAGCTCCCTTCGAGGTTAAAGTGCCAAACTTTTCTCCGTGCTTGCCTCGTTACTGCCATCTCCCTTGACAACTTAAGTCAAATGACTGTCAAAATCTTAACAGTGTAACGCTGTGCTACTCACTGAATAACACCCAGTAATCCATATGGAATTGACTGTTAAGCCTCCACATATTTCATGACTCCAGAGAGCTGACTTTTCTTACAATCTCAAAAACTGGGCCCTGTACCAATTACAGGAGGCTCTAAGCCCACTGAAGTTAATGCAGCAGGAAAGTGTTCCACCATCTTATATTATGCAGACTTTGTTTTGTAGGTCAGCAAGCCTTTAACATCTGCATGAAGGTGAGTAGACTAAAAAGGGCATTTAGCAATATGTTTAATATTAAACCAAAATGAATAATGTGACGAGAAAGGTTGATTTTTTTGGGCTCAAAAATAAGAACCAACCTGGGCATTGCAACTTTCAGTTTCTCTGAAGTATTTGTTAGCGAAAAAACTCACATCATATCTGTGAAAAGCCAAAAGTGATACACTTTTCACATGTTCCTTGCATTTGAAGCCAAATGCAAAACAGCACAGATATAAAGCGTAATGCCTGATAAATTACTTCAAACCAGTTTTATTTATTTTTTGTCAAACTTGGTGTGATAATCAGAATCAAGTTTATTGCCAGGTACGTTTACACATACAAGGAATTTGATTTGGTGTCTGGTGGTGCGAACATAAACAATCTAAAAAAATAGGTTGTAAAAGTAGGTCAAAAATATAAAGATAATAAAAATAAGTATTTTTAACAAACTATTTAGCATTTAAAAAAAATGCTCAATTCAAACACTTACACCACATTTACATTTAAATGTACAAAGAACCTTAACAGCTAAAGCAAAAACAAGAGGAAAAGAAGGTTGTCTGTTTAAACATATGTGTGATTCGGAGTCATTGTGACCTAGCTGTAACTTCAACAGTATGCCACAGCGTCCTGGTTCAACAGACTATTCCCTCAAATCCACCTGCTATTTCACTAGAACATCACTCTTGGTCATGGTTCGGTGTATAGGTGTTAGATGGGTCACGCCTCATATATATGTCTGTTAGGGACAGTATGTGTTTTTTATCAACCAATTAAGTGGAACAAATGTGTTGTAGGGCTCTGAGTGTATGTGTGAAGAGAAAGATGGTTCAAGGAAAAGCGAGAGAAACATAAAACGAGACCGAGTTTGATTTAAGAGGGTGTTGTTACAGAGGATTAACTACGTCCACTAATGATAGCGCTCCGGCTGCTGGAGCTTCATTATTCTCAACTTTTGGTCTTTGTCTCATGAAAGCACTGCTGCAAAAACAGAAAGAAGATCTCCATTCCTAAGCCCGACTATTAAACTACAAGCTCTACAAGATTTGTGACAAGTAATGACACGTAGAGTCCTGCTTTTTTATGACTATCTAGGAAAAAACCCTGAGAGCGTAGTTCCGTATTCTGACAGGTTTTGATTTTAAGAAGAAATTCTGTGAAATGCCCTCAATTTGAAGATTATTTGGCATCCAAAAAGTATCAGTTTAAAAAGGCACAATGTGTGGGATTTTCTTTAAAATCAATGTATAGATAAATAGAAAAATAATCCCTCTCATTCTTCATGTATGACGCACTAGGAGTGTGTGAGGGTGTTAGTATCTGCAGTGACTCTCCTCTGCCTTGATTTCTCTTTCCCTTTCATTTTGTTTGAGATGTTTTTAGACGTCAAGCCTTGTAATGAGGTAGCGACCAGGTGTCAGATCTTAAGTATGCATTCAAAGGAAGCTACGAAGTAAAGACTCAAAATATAGCGAGGCTAAATGCCAAGTAGATAACGATGGTTCCAAAACTAGAGTGAATCTGGGTGTTGCTTCTACACACTGGTACTGCATTGCAACCCTGGTTAAGCAGGGCAAAATCTGAATGTTGTTTTTCAAAATCGCAAGGGAGAAATACTCATTGTGCCTTTAAATAAGCGAGTGAATGCTTAAATTAAGTGGGTGCCAAATGGTCTGAGTCCTGACACAAGTTACATCATGTTCCAGCAGAATATGGCAGAGGCTAAAGCGATGTAAACAACATTTAATGAAAAACCCTCAGGGTAACTGTTCCATGGGTAACATGGTGTGTTGGGAGTGAAATGCTCCCATGACCTTGTGTAAGCCCTTTGGTAACTTGGGTTGTGACAAGCTCATTAATGAAGTGCTATTTTCACCTATAAAAATATGCAAGTTGAAGAGAGGCGTGTGAGCTGGGGCGTGAGGAGTGCTAAATAGGAAAGAGCCTTGGGCTTAATTAATGAACCTTGTTAAAGTATGCAAGTGTGTATGCAAGTGTCTAGGCATGGAAGTGTTTCCTCTATATTGTACTGAAAGAAACCGTCTGCAGGAAATGAGAGGGTGAGAATAACTCGGCTCCCCACTGCTCAACTTTGGCTGGATTCCCGTCTGACCCATTTCCTGCTATATTTATTCCCTCCACTGGATGTGTTGTAGTTGGTCCTTTAGTGGGACTTCAGTTCAGATGGAAAGTAAAGAGAACTATGAAAACAATGCAATTTATTGAAAATCAGCCAAACCCATGGAAGTAATCAACTAAATGTGTTTTATGACCTGCCTTGTAATTAAGTATTCTCTGCATCCATATGAATATAAACGCCTCTGAAAGCATGACACATATACTTCTTGCAGATTTTACTTTAAGGAAAACTACTGTGTGTTGTTCTGTTTGTGTGATGAACAGGAAAGCAGATGTGTATCACTAAAAAAAGCCAATGCGGGGAAAATGTGCAATCCATTTCAGCAGAAATACCTATTTACTGCTGGCAAATTGCTCTCACAGACACTGCCTGTCATTACTCATCAGGCTAACCTCAGCGACTGACACTTTGCCAGTGAATATATCACCTTTTATTACATCTCCCGGACCAAACAAAGGCTGGCTCCTTGATAGGAAATAGGCTAAGGACTGTGGTCAAAATAACTAAGGTTCTTCTACTTGTGTTCTTTTCACTGATAAAATTTTAATCTGTAGGAAATGTTTTGGAGGACTTAAAAGACCCTTTGTATTGTAGGTTGCTCGTGTCATAGTGTTTCTTTTCATGGTTTGCCCTTTTTTGTGACACTAAAAGCAGAATGATGAATATTTATTTTGCAATTGAAGTAAAGTATACAGGGTCATTTCTTCAAGCGAGCTGTGAACAGAATCATATTGACGACAATGTGGTTTGAACTAATAGCCTTTAAAATTAGATATTGATCCTTCCTGATAATTATTTTTAAAAAAGGGACCTTGAAGAGGAAATAGCTTTGAGGATTGGGCTCAAAGTGTGAAGGAACAGGGAGACATACGCTCACTGATCAAACGACCAGCCAGAAAGCTGTACAATATCAGACACATATTTGAATGCACACACATCTTGTTTGGTAGTGGTAAACAAAAACTGATAGCATTTGGTTGGCAGAGATTGAGTAGGTGCTTTTGAAATCAGATCCATCTTGTTTATCATGCATTAGTTCCCTTTCTCATCGATCAAATTTAACGTTTCTGATGCATCATCACTTATTTTAGCTAGAAACAACCTTTTCAAGTAAGTCGTATATTCCTCACTGACACAATCGAAGTTTAAACCAATAGATTGGTGGGTAGCTTTGGCAACTAAAAAGGAAAATACTATTAATAAATACAACCAAACTGCAGTATAATGAGATAATATTCTCCTTAATCTTGTGTTTTTATAGGCAAAATATAAGTTGTTCTATGACCACAACGTTCACTTGTCCCTTTCTACACATATAAGAAATGTTTTTTTTAGATCCTCTTCTTATTACTTAGGACTTGGCTTAGGAACCGGATGGTCACCAAGTGCTACAGAGGTGTCCCTGAGCATGCAACTGCTCCATGCTCCACTAGGATGGGTCAAATGCAGAATGCAAATTTACCCTCTGTGTGACAATTAAGGGTATATTCTGTTGTTGTTGTTGTTGTTGTTGTTGTTGTTGTTCTTCTTCTTTGTAATGGGCTGTTGATCATTGATACAAACACCTGACACTGCTTCTCAAGAAGCATGGACTCAAGAGCAAGAACTCTTTCAGATCTTAAGAGTTTACACAGACCGTAGACGCTTCTTTAAAACATTTGTATATTCAGATGTTCAGTGACTCAAACTGTAAGTATGTGAAAAGCTAACATCTGAGAAGGATGTGTCATTAAATATGTATATAAAGAACATAATTAGATACAAAGGCCTTACCTTCCACTCCACTTATGCACTTGACACGGTCGCGGACCTCCACATTGTATCCCTCAAATGACATGAAGACTCCATCGGGGTGGTAGGGCTCGCGCTGTGCGTACACTTTTGAGTAGCTGTGCTGGAACTCAAAGCGATCGTAGCCGTCGTACTGCGCCACTTTGCCGTACACTTCAAAGTACTTCTCCATCCAGCTGAAGGGCAGGTAAATGTCTCCGCCCTCTCGCCGGCCTTTGATTGTAGATTCATCATTGATCAGGCAGTCGATTTCTTCATACTTGATCCCTGCGGCAACACCGACAACAGGCGGAGGCTCCGGGGGTTGTGGAGGGTGTTGCTGGCTGCTGATGCTGGCATCCCCCACCTTGGGACTCGGAGCCACCACGGCAGCACGGGGCAGGAAGTGAAGCGAGGTGTCACTGGTGCAGCGGTTCCATAGCAACACAGTGATGAGGGTGAAGAGGGCGCAGATAACGATGAGGGTTTTGTAGTTCACCCGAGCAGCCAGGCAGCGCATGGTTACAACTCGCCTGCATGATGCAAACACATGGGATACATTAAAAGCACGTAGCATTGATTATATGTCGGGCCCATTATCATGCAATCTACAAATCTCAGAACTGTTAGCTTGAAGAGTTTTGTTTTTTTTGCCGTTTAAACAGTATTGACTCATCATATCCTCATTATTATGGGACGGCGAAGACAGGGGGGAAAAGGGTGCTAAAAGTAAATAAAATGATGTAAAATCCATAAAGAACATCTAATCTGTTGAATCTGCCTTCACTTGTAGCGGATCAGACATCAGATTTCTCTCCTGACCTGGAGCTATGAATTTACAAGATACTTTTGTATTGTGGGAGGATTTGGAATCACGCTGCAGTGAGCAGTCAGATTATGTGTGCACAGTTCATAGCTTGTCCTTTCAGCAACAATGGGTCTGAATTTCACAAAGAGTCAAATGTTTAGCAGTGGAAACTGACTGCTTTAGACTTCAATATGCCACTTAGTGGCAGTTTTAGTCAAGCTTTGAATAAAATAGTTTTGAAGTATATTTCCTTTCATCCTGTTTCAGATGACCACGTTTGAAGTCTTTGTTATGCACATGCATCCGTTTAAAGATCAGGTTTCTACAGGACAAATCTAGCTGGGGAATCGTCTAGAATGGAATACACAGATACGTCTATGAGTGACATAACCACACTGCTCTTTTACAATTGATTTTATTTGTTCTATATCAGTGAAAAGTCAGTTGATTATACTAAATAAGGTAAGTAGTGTTTAAAATAATTTGAAAACAACCAAAATAAACATGAAAAACATCTAAATTAGCTACATGGAAAATCACACTGAGCAGCAACATACATTGCAAGTGTTATGTAGTGATTCTCTCGTGAACACTTACCTAAACCCGAGAGAATGCATCAAATTTCTCAAAATAGATGAGAAGTTGTAATTTGTGTCAAACACATTTTTGCTCACTTTTGTTTGGTGAGAAGTCTGTCTAACGGAAGATGAGTCACAATGAAGACAGGAATCCACCAACACTCAGTGTGGTCCGCCACACCTGCTAAATGGCACGTTTTCAACCAATTAGAGGCTTAGGACTGTGCATTTGTTCCAAGTCAAAACTCTTGTATCTAGCACACAAACAATTATAACGCAGGCCTGGCAATGTCCAAAGGTAATAACAACTAACTACAAGCACTACTGAAGCTGACTTACTGACACATTATATCCTGTTTGTTTAACCATTGCATAGTTTTATTATTCATTTTTCAAAAGCTCAACCCAGGTCCCTTACACTGTCCCAATTGCCCTTTCAAAAAGTGCTGCACTCCAACTAGCAAGTACAATGTATATTGACATTTCTACATTTTCTTTTACTTAAAGGTTACTTTCACAACATGATCGTTCATATTCCGTCTATATCAGATGATATGTTTTGTGCATTTCCAATTAATACATCTATTCATTTTCACTCTGGACTGTTTTAAACTGAAGGTGGAGCATTCGACAATTAATATTAGAGTGAAATGACTTGCTCAGATTGCACCAACTCCGATTTCATTTATAGGTGGCGGATGGCCTAATTGTATATAAATGAAGACTTCTAACAATGCAAAGAGACATGTAACTGGATGACTCAGTCTTGATCCATGTTTTCATGTCCTCTGTTTTTCTCTGGCATTTTCACCAAGCCAGTTGGAAATCAATACACACACCGAGGTCTCCTCCTCCACACTAATTACAGCTTACTGCTCAAAGAATTCACTATTACACAGACGACACTCCGCTCCTCTGATGAAAGAGAGAGGAGGAGGAAAATCATTATTCCCAGAGTTCATTTCAATATCCCACCTTAAACTCGACACTAGCAAAGGTCAGCCCAATTAATGCGCATTAATTGGATGATAGAAATGTCCTACAGCTTTGCAGCTTTGTGAAATTATAGTGCTAGCAGCCTCTTGAACAAAGTGAAGGTCTTGAATGAATCTTTCTACATAGTTAACTTCCAAACTGCTTAAAGAAATGAATGTTGAGGAAGTGCAGTTTGTAGATGAAAAATACCGTCCTGCTTAATAAAGTTTTAGGATTTCAACTGTTAAACCTAAAGACTGACTTTTGGGTTGGATTTTCTAAGAATGGGGCTTCACGTGTCCACTCAAAGGCAAAAACAGAACACCCATATGTAAACTAAACCATTTTCATTTCCCAGGAAAGACCAAAAATGTAGATCTATATGCTGTTCCAGTAAGTAGTGAAAAATACCCTGCATCTCTGATTAATTATCACCTTGCATAAAAACACCATCATGGGTATTTGGAAAAATGTTGCTGCTGCTTAGTGCAGTGATGAAGGACTGGGCGTACAGGAGCTCCGACAATGCTGTAAATTCGTGGCATAGGGGGACTGCACCCTGAAAGATAAGTAGGACCGTCCCCTGTCAGCAAAGCGACTATAAATAATTGCTCCTTTTATAGTGATTTGTTGCTGCTGTTGAGCTCAGGCTCAAGGTGGATAGACATGGGCTTAAGCACTGCAGCACGCAGAGTATCCTAATGCCACACACTGAATACGAGACAAGTTTAAAGCCATGTCTCTTTCCTGAACGTAATTTACACTCAATATTAAGCACATGGGACGTGGACTTTCATGTCTATGGTGACAATGGTTACTTACTTTTTTGTTGTTCAAAATCATATCTTTCTCTGCTCACACATGCAACACCTTTGCCCATTAACCATCTGATGGAAACTAGCTTTAGAAGTTGAAGCTTTAAGTCCACTGAAACTGAAATGTAATTTAAAGAAGAGCAAGAGAAGAGAGCAAGATGGTGCAGTAGAGAGACTGTGCAAGCAAGAAAGTTACATTTTAGAAAATGTATTTTTTGGGGAGAATGGAGAAATGAAAGTTAATGTATGAATTATTGCGATATTTGGATGACATGTTAAAAATATCAAACCTGGATTATTACGACAGTACTCACTTAAGACACTGTTACACAAACTGAATAGATAAGGACTAATCGTCTCATAGCCATGTAGCAACAGGACAGTGACCTCTGACCTGAGACCATTCTTAACCTGATCTAAACTAAGCCAGCCTGTAAACCGGTACGGGCTCTAAACGAGGGAGTTGAATGCAGTCTGAACTTGGGTCATTGATAACTTTGTGCTATCCATATAATTGCAATCCCTTTTATATTGAATAGAGTTTATTGGGAAACATCATATACATATATCAGGACAGCACTGAAACCACAAACTTGTAAAACACTGGTATTAACACTACTGAGTCAGAAACTGAAATATTTACTTGAAAGCTGGGTCGAATATGTGCCTGACCACATCCTAGTGGATAGGTAACCTGAACGTTATTGTAACATTGCCAGGGAGGTTGTTCTTGTTTGGGTATGTCAGTATGATTACAGACAAACTGAAGGGCCTTATTTTAATGAAACTTGGTGGAAGGGTGAAGCATATGTCAAGAAAGAAACCATTACATTTTGGAGCATATCCAAATCAAGGGGTGGAAACACAGATTATTTTTCACTTATTGAAATGGACTTGGCGGAGGTTTACGTTCTCAGAGTGCCCTTCAAGTTTAGCTTGTGATTACAGCGACGAAAGATATAATAGTTAATAGCTGCCATCAAGGACTTAACAGAGTTGTAAAATCCTTAACTGCATAGGAAATGTTTTGGCATCTGATAAACCATTAAAATAATTATTAGTTTTTATCAAACTGGCCTCCTGGTCCTTGGAAAGCCAAGCCAAAACCAACACAGCCCCCTGCGTTTTAATGCAGGGCTGTTTTTGGTCTGAATCCCTCACGAGGCAGAATAACCTCCTATTTTATCCAACATATACAATTATAAGATGTTGTTTTATGTCCTGTTGAATTGGTTGACAAAACCAATTACATTTAAAACTATTATAATGTCCTCTAAATAGTGTTTCCACAAATGAGTAAGTTTTAAAATCACATCTCCTGCGAACGCAGGAGTTGATTGCAAGACAAACCGCATTTAGATAGTTGCTCATACGGTGGCTGCATTGTCTCTGATGCATTTTGACTCAAATTAATGAACATCTATTAGTCTGTTTTCCCCAGAAAAAAACAGCGCCAGTTGTTTGTTGAAAGTTTGAAATGACTTTTGCTTTGGTTTTCCTGACAAGCAACCTTTTCAGTTGTTGGATGAGCTGTAGCAAACACAGGAGTTGTGTGTTACACGAACACAGAAGCTGTTGGCAAGAGGTCCGTGGATAGTTGAGAATACAATCTGTCGCAATTAATCCTACAGTTACCTACCAACACCCACTTTATAGCTTTTCATAAACTAAACTCTTTCCTACCTAAACCACAACCTTTAAGTATGTATTTTCTAGAGTATTTACAGAGATGGAAGATCAGAAAAGGCTTTGAACCAGAGTCATGCATACATTTTTATTTATTTTTTATCTTTAAAAAGGTATGAGGACTTGTTTATGAGTTATGGATTTGTGTAATCCACTTGTTCTCAGCTCAGCTTTACCCACTGGTAAAAATATTGTTTTGGTCTGGAAAGAAGACTCCACTGACATATAAAATATAACAAAGACCGATGCGACTGGACAGAAGGTGAAAGACAATCGTGTTGGGGAATAAAAGTCTTCCATGGTTGACAAATTAAGGAAAAAGACACTGAAAATAAAAGTTGCTTTTCAATCTAGATGCTCCGGTGTCCCTCCTCATGAAATTGAAAGTCTCTGAAATACCACACAGGCTCGTTGAGGATTACGATTTTTCGATGATGGCATCTTCTTTGTGAATACCTAAATGGTCCAACCATACATTGCAGCAAAACAAATGCAACCAGATAGCCATTTTCAACTTTAGTGATGTTACCTCACTGTTGTGTGGGGATGTGATGACATCAAATCAATTTCTCCGTCCTCATTATGAGCAAAAATAATGTTAAGGAAGCTGGGGCTACCCCATTTCTTCCAGTTACAATAAGAATAAGATGAACGACCTGGGGTTCACTGAGCTGCTATTTACAGGGAACTTATAATCAATATTTTGTCGTTTTAAAACAATCCTGGATTGTTTTTTTCAAACTGTTCCTCAGTTTACTTATTTACAGGCATGTCACACTTTAACAGACAGTTTGTGTTTGTGTGTTAACACAAAGATAGGGGGTAAGGGCAGGAACCCAATCCATGTGGCCTCATTTAGCATTTTAATGTATGTAAAAACTGTGAACATTTATATATTTTATGAAATAAATGATTAAGCATTTGAGAAATGAAGCACCAGATTAATCATGATGACCATACTTATAAATTGCAGTCCTCATGACGTAACTAAAAATGTTCATTCATGTAATACAAAAATATTAGGTCATTGAAAATAGTCTTTAAAGTTTTATACTACTAAAAACTACGATTACCAGCTGCTGGCAAATCCAATCTGATTCTGAAAGAGCTTAATGATCTCTTGCTGACAAGTTCTACATAATACTGCTAGCTAGTTATAAGCTATGCAGAAGCTGCTCGAAAGACCGTCAGCTTTACTGACAAAAAGGGCGAGCAGAATTTCTGAGAACCCGGCTTTTCTGCTGCTTCTGCAGATCGGCAAAGGCTTTGGTCTTTGATTGTGAGCATGGTCCTTTGATCTGTGATTGACTGTAACATATGAGGGACCTCTGGGTACCCTGAATGTTGGTTCTTTGAATGCAGCAAGTGATCCACTGGCTTAAATATATGTGTATTATTTCTGCCTGACACAGACAACACATGCAAATATTTATATGTCTTTATCCCCGAAATCCCCAGGTACAAGGATGGGAAAACTCTAGCAGGCACTTCATACTAGGTTTGTTTTGCAGTGATGAGAAAAGATGTTTTGAAGAGAGACTTGTGATTTGAAAATGTCTACAACAGCATTGTGACCTTGTTAAACGCACTTCAAGTCAAACCAGCTGCTAATCTCTATCATGGTCTCCAGTGCCGAGTGTTCGTCTTTTACAGCATGTGGAAGCTGCTGCAGCAGTGAGCATAGGGATGGGGGAATGGAGATTTTTTTATATATCCTGCTGTCCTCTGGCGTGAAAATCATGAGCAGTCATCACAGCAATAAAAGCTGAGTGCTCGTGAGCCACCCTTGGGGAGCTATTGGAGCAGAAGCCCGGTGTATGTGTGAGATGCAGGTGTTGTAGCCCTAACTAAACTCCTGACATTTTCACTGCTCCTCTCCACGGGTGAAGTAAGGTAGAGGTTTGAGACTGCCTGTAAATTATCCGCTTATGCTGAAGCAGTGAGCCATGTTAGCTCCTACAGAGATGGGATTCTGTTTGTGTGTGTGTGTGTGTGTGTGTGTGTGTGTGTGTGTGTGTGTGTGTGTGTGTGTGTGTGTGTGTGTGTGTGTGTGTGTGTGTGTGTGTGTGTGTGTGTGTGTGTGTGTGTGTGTCTGTTGTGGTTGTGAGCCTGATTATGATACCGTTCAGCTCTTCAGGGTGAATTCAAGGCAACAACTGAGAGGAGAAAAAACAACTTTCATTTTAATGCCACAGCCATTTATACCCGTAGAGTTGCTATAATTCTTTTTTTTCAAACACTCATAATCAAGACTGAATTATTTATTATCCTTTAAAAGAATCAGATTGTGAGGAAATCATATTGTGATATACAGATGTGTTGTTTTTACAGATAACAAGAAAACACTAACTGAGCAACGTCTAAAGATTGCAATTTTGCTTCAACATCACATTTTAAATTTACAAGTCAATTCAAAAACTGGGATCCAGTATCATAAATATCTGGATCAATTGATTACTATATTCGTGTGCAGCCATATGAGCTAGTATATGGTCGGAAATATTATTTTTCTCTATCAATTTCCCTACTTATTTAGTTTTTATTTCTATGTATTGATTTGGGACTCACCAAAAGGAAAAGTGATCTCTGCCCCAGAGGGATTGAGATTCATAGTGAGGGTTGTTTTTTAAATAGTTTGCCTAAAAGGATCCTAAAAGTTTCCAAATCCAATGACACCAACACTGCAACTATCACTTATTTTCAGTCCTTTTGAAAGTATTTTCTCAATTAGTCGATTACTTATTTGGGCTATGAAATGCCAGAAAATAAAGAAAAATAGCTATTTTTAAAATGTCAATGTGACGCCTTCACATGACATGTTGCCGAACAGCCCCAAACATAAGAATATTCAGCTTACGATAACATAGAGGACAAAGATCAGTCACTCCTCACATTTAAAAAAAAAAAGTTTAGAAAGGGACTTCAAATGATTACCTAAAAAGGTCATTCTAAAAAGGGACACAAATATGGCAACACTGCAGTGATTTTGAGCATGGTCTATCTTTACCATGTATCAGTTATATCCACCTGCCTTCCTCTGTCACCTTAAGGACAGGGAGATGCTCAGATTACGAACCTAAACCGTTGACAGAACAACAAGCACACTTGCATCACTGCTTGATAATAGGGCTTTGTTTAGAGGCAGAGGAGAAGTGAGTAAACTGCTTTGAAGTTAATGCGCCTGTGCGTTTTATCTCTAGTAGGAGGATTACGCAGGTCATTACCAAACAGCTTATATCTGAGGCCTACTGAGGGATTAAGCAAACTCCTTATCAAATGGAGAGGAGACAAGAGAGAAATATATAAACAAGACCTTTTCCCATCGTTTAGAGGCAGGACATGCCAGCTGTTTGTCCTACAAAAACTAGGAAACAAATGTGGATCTAAGAAAAAGGGATTGGCAAAGGATGTTGAAAAGCTTAAGAGGAAATCAAGCTTTAGTAGAATTTAGTGCACATGGTATAAAAGTGTCGCAACAACAGTAGAGACAGTAAAAACTCTAGCAGCGACGCAATAGCACTGTGCAGTTCATTTGAGGTTGAACTATCCCTGCATTCTAATTACTGTTTCTTTTTTTCTTTAATGAGGATCAGATCACTCCATATTTAGGAAACTATGTTAAATTGATTCAATGCGCTGATGTAAGCAAATTACTGACCAAATTATTTCAAAGGGGAATGTTGGCAATCCATGTTGCATTTATGTAAATTATAGGGCTGGGCAAGTTAACGCGTTATTATCAGGGGTCGGCCTAAAGCTGCTGCAGCGCTCACATGAACGGAAACACAAAAGAACTGGCGGGGATTGAAACATGGAGAAAGGTACCAAACTCTTACACAGACATTTCACATCTCTTCCAGACGACAGAGATGATAGAACGATGAAACCACTGCAAAGTAGAATTTCACTGGACTCTGAGGGTAACTTGGTGTTTCTATAACAAAGTACATAAAACATACCCTGGCAGTGGTAAATAGCTTTGGTTTTATATTTGATTTGATTCCATTAATTAATGAATAAGTTGAGATTTACAAGAAGTGTTTTAACTGCTACCGTGTAAAACTGGGGTGTCCAAACTACAGCCCGGGGGCCAACAGCAGCCATCAGCAAATTCTGAAAGTATAATGGAATATGGCCCCCACATGAAACTTGTGCTAGTGTTATGTTGTACTTCTCAAATATATATATATGTAAAAGCATACATTTGATTGACTTATAACTTAACTTATGTGGCAGTATAATGCACCTCTAGTGAGTGGCCCAGCCCTTCGTATGTTTTCTGTATGCGGCCCTCAGTGTAAAAAGTTTGGACACCCGTGGTGTAAAGGGAATCTTGCTGTTAAAAAAGCACCTATTTGTTGAAAGTGTTTGCAAACCAAATGTTATTGTTCTTTTGTTCATAAAGCACTATTTGCGCAATACACTACTATTGAATTAATGATTGAATTTTGCGCATAACCATGGGATTAGACGCAGAAGATCCTGCGATCAATAGCGTTTAGTCAGTCGTTCAGTCGTTGCAGCACTAGTAAATAAAACAATTCAGTTTAATAACTTTTTAAAGCATGCTTATTACATGGATGGATAAGTAAATTGTGCCATAGGTAAGTAATGAGTATATGACACCAGGAAAGTTGATCAGTACGTACACTCTGGCTGTTCACCATTTCCGATGAATAAAAACACACTGACCCCGTGACACAGCTGTTTAAAATATCAGCCGTGATATGAAGTGGTGTGTTATTATTCAGATAATATAACAGTGCTTTATGGGGGGGTGTGCCTCTCCATGCAGACACACATTTACCCGTGTTGTACAAGATAATGAGCCCCGTTAGTTCAAAGAGGTCCATCTTTCCACGTTACACCAAAGATGATTCAGTGACGACGAGAGGAGGAACGCATGGCTCAGGGGGACTTGTAACATCAATGCTTATCATTTCATCATGCAAGCTAGAACGGGCCATTTGTCACAGTAGACATAAGAGCACGCAGAAAATGTAAGATTTGACTTGTCAATGAAACATTTTATACAGTGTGTTATTTATTCTGTAATGAGATTTATACTGACCTCTAATCCATTCACAAGGAAACGGTCAACTGGCTTGACATGCTGCCGTCATTCAACTCCGAGTCTTTCCACAGCTCGCACTGAAGGCATTTCTGCTTGCCGTTTGATCAGCACCTAAACATGACAGAGGAGAGAGACCGATTCAATTATCGTGGCTTTAAGGTTAGTAAAAAAAAAGGTACATGAACATCAATACAAATGTGTTATTCTGTTTGCATGACAAAAGATTCAAAAGATACTGCATATTTGCTTAAATATAAACCTACACATATGAACACATTTATAGATATTGCCTTCAACATTTCTTTCCCTTCATATTCATCTATAAAGTATCTTTTAAACTTGTATTGAAGTGTATGAGATTACACAAGTATTATCATTTGTCATTAAACAAGACTGAAGAACATCGAATCTCTTTCCTTCTTAAATGTTCAGTCTAACTTAAAAAGTCTTCTTGTGCTCCTCTTGACAGGTTGTGGTCGTCTATGAGTTCGGAGCACTTCAATAAATTAGTATTTTGTTTAGTTTTAACCATTTTAGTGGCGGTATCTTAGAAACAGTGGATATGTTGCTGGTCTTTTGCATGTTTATTATACCCATCAAAATAATTAGATAATAATACAGAATAATCAAATCAACAGTAATCTGATCATGTTGCTATAAGTCTGAATATCTGTCAGATGGAAACCGTTACCAGGCTAAATGTTTCCGGACGTACATTATGATTGATTTCTCTTGCCCACTTATCAGATTTTCAATACAAATTATTCCAAGGGAAAAATAAAATATTGCAATCATTTTCTACTGCAGCTAATCATAACCTTAAACAGCGATCCATAGACTGATATCGATGCTCTACAAAAGAGATGTGGAAACAAATTCATAATTGTAATTGCAGCCACGATAAATGTAAAGGATTTCTGACAGCAGGATCATTAATGTACAACCAATCAATCAGGGCAAATGCGCTGAGAGTGACTTGGTTACTTTACTCTGCAATTAATCTCACCAATGTATTTCTAGCCCCTGTTGAAACAGGCTATTAAAGTAGAGAAGGTGCTAAATCACCACATCAAATAGAGAATATTGATTTTTGTATGAAATGTGCCTATTGACAAAGCACTAAAATTAGATATTGTGGAAGTAAAACCAGCTGGGCTCTCTCTGTGAAGGCATGGACCTGTGCAGTTTTACAAGGCATTAAGAGGAAAGAGAGAATGTGAAGAAGAAGACAGGATGGAGTAGATAAAATAATGCAATTCAAATAAAAATGTAATGAGCCAAAGTATAATTTATTTGAAGCCATTGTAAATAATCCCACATCTGGATGTTGATTCATATGTTTGCATTATTCTTCTTTCTCAACTGCAGTTTAAAGAGAGTGTGACAGTAAAATATAACCAAGTACTGGTTCCTAGTTGGACCAAAACTCCATCTCCACGCCAGGAACACATAACAGCTTGTGTGCCACATTTAAGTATCTTCAGAATGTGATCAAAGAATTCCAGCCTTTTGGTCTCTTATCAGATGTTCTGTATTCCACCTCTTGCAAAACAAGCAAATGATTTAAGATAATTTATATTTGAAACCAGTAGATACATTACGCATTTGTACTGTAGAAGCTCTGAAAAATTAAATAAATTCAATGTTTTACTAATATAATTGTGCTCTGTGTTCGTGTAACCTGCCCTCCTCTGAAAGACGGCACATGTTGTGCCCAGACAGAGTGAAAAGAAGTAGAAATGTCAGCAGTCTTAATCAATATTCCCTGGCTACTGTATGGGCGTACTGATGCTGTTCTCAGGCAGGTGTGCGGCAGGCAGATGGGGAGAAGTAGAAAATGAGAGTAAACATCAGCCTAGAGCAGCTCATTATTCCTGGGGCTTATCCTGCACCTCTCCTGTCGTCTATGCATTTCCCAGGCAACATTTCATTCTAGACATCTCCTCTGTCCAAATATGTGGGTAAAGTGTTGTTGAGCTTGAAAAAAACATCGAAGTTGAGCACTTGAAGAGGTGTGCACTTATACTGAGGCCACAATCAAGAAGTCAAGAATAACATACTGTTTTATGCATGCTGTAATGTTGGGCCATTCAAAACAATGATCATCTGTGTTAAACCAAAGGACCCTCACACAGGCAGGCTCTATGCGGTTCATCGTCGCTGTAGCTGAGCCTGTAAATGCACCATTATGGTTCTTAATTAATAATATATCTTCACTAAACCACAAATGCAAAAAAAGATAATTAATTTATCTGACAATATGCATATATATACATACAGAAAAAAAAGGTTTTCAGTTCATTGCAGTTCATCAGGTCCAATGCAGTCCAATTGAACACACCTGCAGAACATCGTACCTTTGCAAAGTGTTGACTGAAAATGTTTAAGAGAGGTGCTGATTTAACTTTGTGATCATTTTTGGATATGTAGTTGTGGTGCTGTTAATATAAGAAAAAGCATAGTGCAATTCAACTTCACAAACAATGGCCTCCAAAATGATGATTCAGGTAAAAAAAAACACAGCTTCAGCAAGGGCAGAATATTACATTGTTCAAGGTAAGACTTATTGCAGGTTTGATGCATTAAACTTCATTAGTTTTAGCTAAGTTGAATCTAATACACTGACAGCTCAGTGTGACGCAGTGGTGATACATCACACCGCAAAGGCCAGGAGTGGTGTGACTGTTTAGAGATCTTGTAACTACATTAATAATGAGATGCAATGCTTCAGGATCTGTCTGCAGCAGGTGATTGATCAGCAACTCTACTCACCAATATCCTGGGAAAAAAACCTTTATGTAGAAAGATATTTTTTAGTGATAATGTGCTCTTAAATTTGCCGGTTTGTTGTATTTTTGTTATGAGAAATATATACTATTGACAATATATATAAAATACATTTTGGTCAACACTTAACATTCCTTAAAATCAAGAATGGTGTTAAAATAAAAAAGTCCAACATTTCTTTCATGTTCTACAAGGAACCTTCTGAGGCCGAGGTATAAACAATTTTTAAGAATAACTACGGCTGCAAAAAAAACATATTGGCAGACCTTATGAAAGGCATTTAATTTACAAAGTTGAAGTTGAACCAGGGCAAAGTATGAGTTATAGAAATAATCTCTTAAGGGTGCGTTATCAAGGGCGGTGAATGAGGCACTCCAGCTCCTCTTCAAGGTGGCTTAGCATGTGGCTCTCTGAGCTTAGCACCGCGCTGACACCATTTTCATAGCCTTTACATATTCTCCCATTCAATCGACCTTTCTTAAGCAAAGGGCTGACAACTCGCATATGAATCATGAACATCAACTTTATGGCTCTCTCCTGTGAATACATTTTCAACATTAGGCTGAAGATATCTCTTTTATGGCAGCTTGACTGAGAATGATATTAGGTCATTAATTATTCTAGTTGCTCCTCATTTTCTGCCACCCTGACACAAGCAGCCATCTATCAAGACTTGTAGTTGGGGTAAAAAAGAGAGATGGAGACCCATCTGTTGGGCATTCGTTATGCGTACATTTTCTCAAGGGACTCAATGGCTGGCCAAACACTGAACGATCGCACCACTGATGCCACCATGGTGCCAGCAATCGTTGACCATCTGATGCCCAAAGCCATTTCCAAGAAGTCTACGTCTGCAAAGTGAATAGCTCAATCAATCGAGATTTCTGCTTGCAGAGCCGGAGCGAACTGATTAAATGTGATCACTTCTTATCTCCCATTTCATCAACTCTGCCTGTTCACCTACACACAAAAACCAGTGGCACAGGCATAGTTAAGAGTTTAGGGCTGCAACCAACACCATGTTATAAATTAAATATGCAGACTTTCCCTCCTCTGTAATCAATACATTTTCATATATGAAAAAGCAAAGTAGCAATTGCTCACAGTTTAGAAACCAAACCAGGGAAATGCTTGGATACCTTTGCTTTCACCTTAACAATTACATTGTTATAAAAATACTCAATTTTCTCTTAATCAATCAACCTATTTCTGCAGTTTTATTACAAGTCAGTGCCAAGGCAGCTGCTGGATAAATGAGTGCTGGTCTTTTGCCAAGTGCTAGTCTTCATACATCAATAATTATCAAAAAAGATTGTGTGTTGTGCATGTTTAGGTAAAAATAGAGAAACAAAAAAGTTGCATTTAGAAGTTATTATCTGTGATAAAAAGAGCAAGTGTTTGTTTTGAGGACAATGGATGTTAGGCATTGAGGTAACAAATAAGAGGTAAAAGTAACACATAACATACACTTTGGAAAAGGAAATGTTAACTATTACTCACATTACATACTACAGGTTCGTAAAGACCAGTCCAAAGCAATACAAATGGGACAATCTGGGGTGAACATTGTTGTCTGCTTCTTTATTAATAGTAGTGTAATTTTAAGAACTATGCAAGACCAAAAATCTAAACAAAGCCAAAATAAAGATCTTTAATTCGACCCCTTAAAATTTACAAACCTAGGGGCCCCAATATAGTCCCCAATACTAGGCATATTCTCTTAAAGCACCAGGCCCGCGGCCAACCTCTCCCAACTCTGAACACATTAGCGTAATTTTCACACCGGATTTAGCGAACAAAGAGGGGTTTCAGAGGGTCTGCATCACATGCTGGGAGATGCGTCGTGGTTGTCACAAGTGTTCAGGGATGTAGACAGTCAATTCTGAAGTTATTTAGTGGTGCTTTGCATATATTTAAGGGGCTGTGTCGCTCCATTTTTGTGCCTGTGAAAAAATGTTGCAGCGACTCACGCCCAGATTGGGTGCAGCTGTTCACCCGATGTTTGCTCTCTTCTTTCCTATGCAGAAACTATTCTTCCATTTGTGGAATCCACTATAAAAAAACGTCCACACCTGTAGCATCATAACTTAGTCACTCTTTAGGTAAACATACACTTAAGGCTGTGTTTTGCATTCAGTCAATAGATCATGGTAATATCAGTGTTAGAGTGACAGACTTAAAGGGTGAGGCAACAAGCACAAACAGGCTCTGTGGAGGCAGGGGGAGTCAGGGGGACTCAGGGAGCAAACGCAGTACAAAACACAGGAACTTGAAAAACGAAGTGTCTCTGAGAGCCACTCCTGCTTTGCAATCCAACTCTTCACAGGAAAAAACTGGATGAAAAAATACGACTTGGAGTGGGAGGCAAGATGAAAGTAAAGCAGAGTTTAAAAGTTTTTGGAAGCTGAGTAAATACCCTTGGTGTCTGTCAAGACTCGGTGCTCTCTGTAGTGAACTCGGCTTTCATGCTTGGAGTCAAAAGCTGGCAAAGGAAAGACTTTACCATCGGATTCCAGCAATAAGTCACAGAAGCAGAAAATAAACATACACACACAACAACCCTTAGCATCAGCACTAAACCGGTTAAGGCGCAGGAATTATTTATGATCTCATTAAGTATGCAAAAGAAAAGTTGTAAACTTATATCCACCAACCTTCAGTCCACATGAGACTTCATTTACCACAGATGTTTCATGTTTGCTGCAGGCCTATAAAACTCACAATTTGGTTAATTGGTGTAACTTAAGATCATTTTATCACAAATCCCTTTGTTTTGTCTAATGAGTTCAAGAAATAGGGAAAGGCAATCAATATTTTTAAAGGATGAGTTTGCATGTTTTGTACGACAGGGACTGCAAAAAAAGCATTCAGCTAAACATTCACCACACGTGAACACAGAAAATAGCTGCTAATCAATGTCCAGTTTATCATGTCATTTATGACATTTTTAATCTCTTAAAATGAATCTGGCGAGATGGAACCAAAGTGTCACTTCCACCACCAGGTCCAGGAGTGCAGGAAAACATAGTTAGTCTTTGAGAGGACAGAAGATGGCCACTCGTGCAGAACAAGTACAGAAAGACGCATGACATGAGAACATCTCTTGCCGGCCTCTGTGTATCCCAGAACAACTGTGAACTTGTCAGCAGCACAGACACCTCGGTCTGCAAGCTCCAAAAAAGCAGAAGGCTGTGCCCCAGCTGCCTTTCACATGAAGACAAGACTTGCATCTTCAGAACCTTGTTAGTTCTCTGAAAAGGCCACCGACTAGTTTGGAATATTAAGCAGTTCATGCTGTCGGAAATCAAAAGGATTTTGCAAGAGAGTGGGAAGCTTCAAAAAAGGCTTTGATGGTATATATCTCTCAATCTCGAGCAGATATGACGGAATGAAGAAATAAAGACAGGGGAACAAAGTGCTTCTGAGAGAGGGAGGGAGGATCAGGTTCCTCTGACAATTCTGCATATGCATATATCATTATGCCTCAATAAGAGCGACTCACTCTTAAAATATCATGACTTACTGACTGAGAAGACTGCACGTGAGAGACATAAATAGAAAAATGAGGAAAGTGGGACACCATAAGGTTTCAGGTCATTTATCACAACAGACACACTCAAGTAATGCGGTTGACTCACTTCCAGTAATGTCCAAATGCAGAGCACATTCAGAGCATTAATAAGTCAGTTACATGCCTGGCACCACTGCTTCTCTACTTGAAAAGACAGAGTCTGTAGATAAGGAAACTCAAACGTACTGAAATGTTCTGGGTCTGTCCTCTGCTGGGAGGGGTGGGGCAGAAATGAGGGTGTGGGAATGGAAAGATACTGTTTCCTTATCAAGAAGAGGAGGGGGACAGATGCCGGAAGCGGAGCAGAAATCTTTGTTATGATTTCAGTGTGGCAAAGGAAGCATTTCATCTGATTCTCTCCAGAGGAATCTAGGATCAGGCTCCTAATGAAATGATCGGATCACCAGAGGTCTTTGCGGGAATAATTACAGTTCAGCAAGTTCCTGATGAAAGATTCAAAGAGAGATACGCTGTGCTTCGGCTTGGTGTGACTCTAAGCCAAATATGTTGATGAAGTAGTGGCAAGGGGGGAAATTAACCCCTAATTTGCAAAGAGATAAGATTCAGTCTTCCTTCATTTTCATGAAAAATAGGTTGTTAGCCTTGAGGTTTAAATAACAGTAGTTTTTGCTCAAAAAACAAAATTCCGTATTTAATTTGAGGAAGAAAACCCCAAACTTTAAGATGCAGAGTAGTGATGGTCAAGACAAACAAGGCCTGTTGTGAGATTTAATATGTAAAGCACCTTCGCTCAACAAAGTAAAGATTTGACCAGAAATCCAGGTTGTCTGGCAGAAAGAGCGGTAAAAGCCTTTCTAGCTGACCTTGTGTTTGCTGTAATCCACAGGGTTACCTTTAAGTGGCCTTTCTAAGCAAATTATTACTCCAGTCAGGGCGGCAGTGTTCTGTCTATCTTATATTTTCTCTCTACCCTGTAATTGCTCTTGTATAAATCTCTTACAGCTCTCTCTGTAGCTCTTAGTCCATTTCCTCTCCCTTCAGTCGAATGTGAATTTATCATCACAGGAATATGGAAAGGGCATTAAAGAAAGTGATTCAGAAATATCTTTCTAGTTATACAGATGGTAAAACAAGGCAATGTCAATTCTTTAACACTTTTCACAAGTCTATCAGCTTGTAACTCTGTTTGTCACCCAGGACGTCCATGTGGCTTGGCTATTACACTTCTGTCACGGCCAAATGTCCAATGGAAACATTTCAGAAGCGTCTGAAGTAGTCTTGTGTTCTCTCTGTGTATGATTAGTTAGCTGTAATGTAATCGTACACGTTCATTTTGTGGCTATTATAGATAACGGTCAGGTAGATAAACCTGTTTATGTTAGGTTCACGACTAAAACTCGACAAAAATAAGAGCATAAATGAACTTTTGCCAGGTTTTAAGCTGTGTGTATGCATGTTTTCTCACCATATGTTGTTATTGTAGGACTAGTCACATGTTTGGGAGGCAGATCATCCTCACACTGTCAGCCATAACTGTATGAGACAATCATTATCCAGTGGTTGCATGTCAATACTTCTGCCTACACTCTAATTAGTTAATAACTGAAAAAATATATTAAAAATCTAACTAATTTTGTTGCATAGGCAAGATTGTTGAAAAAGTCAAAGCAGAGGCATTACAAATAAATGTGGCTGTAATAGCACCTTAATTATGATTTAACATATCAATAAAACATCCAAAGTACCTTTATTCTTTTATAAACACTGATATCTCATTCAAACATAAAAAGATAATCAATGATTTAGTTGGTAGTCTTCGTAACCAAACCACACAGTGCTAATTAAGGTAAAAGGATCTAATTCTCCACTATCATGTCCCCGTTGGATCGCCCTTGAGAACCGTGAGCACACATTAAAAGAAGAGTGTGTGAGGTACACACAGGCACATGCTGTTTTTTTATAGAAAACTAGTTCATGTGTTAGAAATGGGGTATGCATGTTTTCTGTGCATAGGTTTCGGCACAGGCTTGGCACATTTCCCTGTTTCCTGTCTGGTGGGCATTCACATATCCGGAAGATTTGTGTACATGATCATTTCAGGTGAAGAAAGACAGCACTCCTCAACACTACAGTGTTATTTTGAATTCATGAAAGCAAAATGGAAAACAAATCTTAGTCTGGGTCTGAAACTCCTCCCTATTGTCTTATACTTATCCTGTGCAATCTAATGAAATAAAATAAAGACATTTCGCCTTAATCTGTTTGTTTGATGCATATGTTCAGCTATACGTTTTAGCAGTGATGTCACTAGTGGTGTTGTAATGGATTGCATTGTATTGTGATATGTTTATCATATTCTGCCAACCTTAATTAATTAAATAGTGGGGATAAATAATTAGGAACACCTCTTACAATGACATACAGTACAACACCACCTTTTAAAGATTGTACATGTGTAGCGAATACATATAGTGAAAGTGCATTACATTTACATTCTGGTATTTGATTGGCTTGATTGTGGAGTGTTGTTTTAATGCTCAATAAAGTGCCCTCAGAAATTCCCGAAATGGATTAAAGAAGTTGTGCACATTGCATAAGCATCTATTACTCAATGCAATGAATTGTATTTTATAGATACAAAATGTACAGTGTTGCAACACCACAACTGTCCGTTATTATGCAAATGAATAATGATTCATACTTGTCAAAAAATCTCAGATTTCCACTCCTACAGAGTAAAATATTGAGTGTGTATTACATATGGAGAAGCTAGAGACCTACAGAGTTGTGTAGCATGCTCGTCTTTACTGCAGTACATTAATGATCTCATTCACTACCTGACGACACATACCATCCTATGAAGAAGGTAATGATGCTTAACCAAAATAAACCAGTCCAAAGGTCCATTAAACAAAACCCTAAACAACAAACCATGGTTTGAAATCTACTAAGTGACCATTGTGTTTGATTTCTTTTTTTCTTGATCTATAGAAATCGTTATCTATAAAAACCTGTCTATATGCATCATATCTTTCCATTATATCATCCCAGAAAAACAAGGCTCTTCCCTTGGTTGAATTATCAGTGTCCTTTTTACATTAGATGGATACAGTGGGTTACAGATATGACATTGAGATAGCCATGGTCCATCAAATTCGTCATTGCCTACACAGGCTGTCAGAGCTGAGCTGAATGGCAAATGTGTGGCTCAGGTATCATCGGGTATACAGCGGGTGCGGGCTGTGGGGAAGCAGATGAGAGGAGACATGTGCTTTGATGGTACAGCAAAGACTACGATGTACTTCTTCATATGTGGAGCTCTACAGAGACAGCAACACATTGCAGTCTGCATTCCCCAGGGTTACAGAATTCAGTGGGATTCATAAGAAGGGTGATGTAAAAAAGAAGTAGAAGAGGAATGATTAAATTCTCATGCAAATACAAATGATCGTAAACAGCTTTAGTCTCCCAGCTCAACACTCAAGAATATGTATACTTGTGGCTTCTACTTGTGGATTGGCCAATACTTAAAAAAGTGACTGAATCTTGAATTTAATATTTCCATCAATCACTAATTTGAAGGACAGGATTCAAATGTTCTTCGACCCACCAAAAGACAAATTCTAAAGTCATTCCCAGCCTTCAAGTATGATGTTAAAGACGTAAACCTTCATCTCTTTTGAAGGCAATCTCTTCTGGTTTGACTGATCAACTGAAGCCTACTAAAAAATGTGAGGACAAAAGGCAGTTTTACATCTCCTCTACCACGCACAACCAGCACTGATGTACGGCATTCATCTGGGGTTTTGTTGAGCCTTCCAAGTAGAACAACGCTTTAATCATTTATTGAATGTTTGATGCTTGCGAGGTGCATCTATAGGCAATAGAGAGTTTCAATTTCACCCTACCTACATGTCTTCTGCTGTGGGAGGAAACAGGGGCAGCCAGGGAAAACCTACTCATGGGGGGAAAAGGTTACCTGCTTACACAAAGGCCGGCAGGTTTGAGCTGACTGGCTGTGAGGCAACAAAGCAAACCACTGAGCCATTGTTCTGTAAATGTCATCGTAAAGCTTAAATAAAGTTGTCTGAATTCAACCAGTTAGCTCAGACTTAAATCCCCTTTGTCCTGCCAGTTTGAGCAGTGGCTCATTAGCAAAGAGGCTTCTGTTCGGAAATTACAGAATAAGTCCTGTGTTTTGTAGGAGAGAATAGAGAAACGGAAGATAAATTAGCTAATCTGTTAATGGAAAAGGTCAATAAATACCCTCAAGACATTTTACAGAAATCTACCAATTTACCAGATAAGATTCGATCAAACCCTGACTGCTCTGGTGTTTTAGAACATTGTCAAAAACTGCCATTAGTACTTAGCACTTTTATATACTAAGCAATTCTAACAGATTGAAGACATTTTCTCAGTTCAGTTCAGAGGGAAGTCCAATACTGGCCGGGCTTAATTTTAGGGCAAAAAGATACCCAGGCAGTGATTTTAGCTCAACATCTTAAATTATCCGACAAGATGATAGACCCTAAAATATGAAACTGATGACAGGTCCACATGTCTGCTGGTGAATCATATAATGGCTAACTCCTTGATCACATAAAAAATACTCTACTTAAAACGTTGAATAACCATATTTTTGTTTCGGGGCGTTGGAGCCTTACATATTATATAACATTTCTCAGTCTATGAATGTCCTACTACTGCAAACTCATGTGTAAAGGATAACTTTACGGATAACTTTGTTACATTTGCTGGGCTGAGTGAAGTGGCTAACAGATTTGGTAGTTTTACTGTTAATCAACAAATAAATGGGATATATATATATATATATATATATATATATATATATAAGGAGTTAATATTTATCTCAAGTTATTAGAGGCTACCAAGTGTCCAAACACGAGGCTACAAAAAAGCTATGAAGAAAGTTCTCCAAAGTTCTCCAACTCGCTAAAATTATCAGACTCCAAACTTGGATTCCTACCTCTGAATCGCGGGTCTACAGGTTGCTGCTACAGGGATTTGCAAATCGCTGTTGTTTACGAGTTGATCTGCTTTCTAGTAGGCATCAATCTCGCGTCGCTACATTCTCGTCAGCCTGTGTAATCTGCGTATACTTTTCATTCATTTCAAGACGATCTGTGGACTACCACCAACGAGAGTGTTCGTGTTACGGATACCCTGCTTGACACAGATCAACAGTGCTGCAACTGACCTGGTTCACCCGGACTGCCTCCTCCATAATAGTCTTGCTGAAGTTTTCCTGTTCGTAGTTAGCCGCCGCGCTAGCAGGCTAACACTTTCTGGTGCTCTTAGCTGGATAGCTAGGATGCGCTGTCTCGCTGCCATGACTCTCTACTCTGCGGCTGAACTTCTAAAACTCAGCACTCTCTCTTCTCCGAACTGTCTTGAGGTCATCAGATCTCTCTGCCTACTTCGTCGCCCCCGCTACGTGCATAGGGCTGCCAGGCACAAGTTTGTTTACATGGATAATACTCTTGCTGTCCCCTCAGTTAGGTGCACCGCTTCTCTGCTGCAACGTCATCATAACAAACCACGCCCACTTGCTGTCAACCGGTGTCCTCTGCTCCCCATCAATTGCACTGTGACCCCTGCTGCTGCCTCCATGAATAGGGCTGCCACATTTATGTTATTAAACACTCGCTCACTAAATAACAAAGCCCCACTAATTTATGAAGTTATTCTGGATAAAAAGCTGGACTTCCTATGTCTGACAGAGACATGGCAGAGCCAGCAGGACTTCGTAACTCTTAACCAAGCCACTCCCCCAGACTATGTGTATCTTCATAAGGCCCGTAGCCTTGGCCGTGGTGGTGGGCTAGCTGTTATTCATCGATCTAATATACTGGTCAAAGAATTTCCAGTCAGCTCCACTTCCTTCGAAAGTCTCCATTTTGCATTGGCAGGCGCTACACAGCTCCAAGTGCTGCTTATCTACCGGCCGCCTAAAGCCTCCACCCACTTCTTGTCAGAGCTCTCCGGGTTGCTTGCCACCATCTGCCCCATGTACCCATCTACTATTTTAATGGGTGACTTTAACATTCATGTGGACTCGGCTAACTGCCCCTTTGCCTCTGACTTTTTGTCACTATTGGACTGTTTTAGTATTGCGCAACATGTGCATGTTCCAACACACACCAAGGGGCACACCCTTGACCTTGTGTGCTCCACTGGAATCACCCCCTGTCATCTCCAGTGTGATGACCTGGCTATTTCGGACCATCTCGCCATCTCATTCTCTGTTTCTGTGCCCCTTCCCAGTCAGCCCAGTAAACGAACCATCACATTTCGGAAAACCAAACAGGTCTGCACATCCCTGTTGTCTTCCACCCTTGTGACCCACCTGGCCACTCCCCCTCTTAACACCACCGTGGATGGTCTGGTGGAACACTACAATACTGCTCTCTCCCTCAGTCTGGACTCAGTTGCCCCTCCCATAACCCGGTTGGTCTCATTTGCACGCCCCGCTCCCTGGTTTACTCCTGAGCTCCGCCTCATGAAAGCAGCCGGCCGCCAGCTTGAGAGGCGCTACAGGACATCTGGCCTCACCGTACACCATGAGGCCTACAAAGACCACATCAGGGACTACAAGGAGGCTCTCTTGAAGGCGAAGACACTCTACTACTCCATACTTATTAATAACCAACAAAACCACCCTAAAAAGCTTTTCATAACAATCAACCGACTACTGCGCCCTCCTGATTCCCCCCAACCCTCTGATGCAGCTGATCTGTGTTCCAGGTTCCTGGACTTCTTTCAGAAAAAAGTGGAAACTATTCATAATCACCTTCTGCAATATTCTACACCACCCCCCCCTTCTCCCCACCATCCTGGTGCCGACACCCCTACTGCCTGCCCACTGCAGTGTTGCCTCTCCTCCTTCACCATGTTGGACACTGACCAGGTGCATGACTTGGTGTCCAAAGCGAAGACCTCCTCCAGCCAGCTGGACCCCATGCCTACCACCCTGGTGAAGACCTGCCTCCCTGTCATCTCTGCCTCTATTGCCGCCATCATAAACTGCTCACTGGACTCTGGTGTGGTGCCCTCAGGCTTCAAAACAGCTGCAGTCATTCCCACCTTGAAAAAGCCCGGTCTGGACCCTGACGACCCTAACAACTATCGTCCAATCTCCAACCTTCCTTTCCTAAGTAAAATTCTGGAAAGAGCAGTGGCTTCCCAGCTTCAACATCACATGTCACACCATGAGCTCTTTGAACCCCTCCAATCTGGCTTCAGAACTCAACACAGCACCGAGACCGCCCTCATTAAAATCACTAACGACCTGCTCACTGCCGCCGACAATGGCCTCATCTCCATCCTCATCCTCCTCGACCTCTCTGCAGCCTTTGACACAGTGTCCCACTCCATCCTCCTCTCCCGTCTCACTGAGCTCATCGGCCTCAGGGGCTCAGCTCTCTCCTGGTTTCAGTCCTACCTTTCCAACCGCAAACAATATGTCACCCTGAAGGATGCCAACTCCATCCTGGCCCCAGTCAATCATGGCGTACCCCAGGGATCTGTGCTCGGCCCTCTCCTCTTCACCATCTACATGCTCCCCCTCGGCCAAATTATTCGTCACCACGGCCTCAGTTTCCACTGCTACGCCGACGACACTCAACTGTACATCAGCACCAAACCCTCCACTCTGCTCCCACCTGGCCCACTCATCAACTGTCTGCAAGAACTAAAAACCTGGATGACCTCTAACCTCCTCAAACTCAACAGCAATAAAACTGAGCTCATGGTTGTGGCGCCCAAGCCACTGCTCAGGAAGGTTGGGGATCTTCTCCTGGAAGTGGATGGCTGCTACATCACCCCATCACCCGTTGTCCGCAACCTGGGTGTCATTCTCGACCCCACTCTATCATTCCAGTCCCACATTAACAACATCACTAAATCTGCATTCTACCACCTGAAAAACATCTCAAGACTCCGACCCTCACTTTCAGCCTCAGTAACCGAAACCCTCATTCACTGCTTCATCTCCACCCGCCTGGATTATTGCAATGCCATCCTCACAGGTCTCCCCTCAAAAACCCTGGACAGACTGCAATATGTACAGAACTCTGCTGCTAGGGTCTTAACTGGCATTAAGCCCTGGCAGCACATCACCCCCACCCTCATGCAGCTCCACTGGTTACCTGTCAAATTCCGCATCAAATTCAAAATCCTATTACTCACCTACAAGTCCCTCCACGCCCTTGCCCCCCGTTACCTCTCCGACCTCCTACACCCCTACACCCCCCTGCGGTCCCTCAGGTCCTCTGTCAAGGACCAGCTGGCAGTACCCCGCACCCGACTTAAGACTTTTGGGGACAGGGCCTTTTGTGTGTCTGCCCCTACCATGTGGAACCAACTCCCCCCACACATCCGCTGTGCCCCCTCAGTTGATTCATTTAAAAAGCACCTCAAGGCACACCTTTTCTCTGAGGCCTATGGACTTTAACCCCCTCACAACCCCACCTGGCGCCCTGCGCACTTGCACCCTCACTCACTCTCACACACGCACTCACACACACACACACACACACACACACACACTCTTTGTAAAGCGACCTTGAGAGTCCTGAAAGGCGCTATATAAAATTAATTTATTATTATTATTATTATTAAGAACAGCTGAAACAAGTGCTGATGATGCAGGTTTTTTGGCTGCAGCCAAACTCTGCTGGGAAATCCTAGCTTAATATGTCCAGCCAATCCAATAAAGACATAACCGATCTCTGGGGCCAAGGTCGCGCCTCCTACCTTAAGAGAAGGAAAACTTCATTTGCAAGCCTAATCAAGTGTGAATGTCACTGAGGCAGAGCGAAGGAGGGTCGTGGACAGCTAATTTTGTTCAGGAAAGATAAGTGGGCTTCAGAGTGGCTCAGTTTTGCAGTATTGAAGTATGTAGAGTTGTAAAGATGGCTATTAAAACAATTAACTAAGATATGTTTTCTATATTGGGTAGTAAGAGCGGATGGCTCTTATGAGAGTGAAGGGAAATGGCAGCCCAGGGACATTTCACTACACAAGTTTCAAGCACTGATCTCTTCAATCGTCAAACTGAATGAAAAAGAACTCCTTCATAAATATAACATCATGTGTAGGCTTCACTTCTTTTTTTTGCCAACTACCTTCCTGCTTTTATATAAAAATATATATATCAATAAATAAAACGAATCACAGTATAGTGCCGCACACTCTTTCTTTTTAGCATGGGAGCATCACTGTGACTATCCTCTACGAAGCTGCGACAACATGCTCAGATGTGCATGTGTTCAAAAATGTTATACTCCTACATTATGCAGAAGTCAGTGTCGTTTAGAGACTTCTACTCTTCTGTGTCTATCTTTAACGTTCGTGTGACAGATGGGGGTTATTGAGCTGTGGTGAAGTAGGTTTGGAATAAAAAATGATCATCTCGATCAATCATTGTGTTTATAAAATGACAAAGAGATGTGAAAAAACCCATCCTAATACTTGCTTTTTTTGAGAAACAGCCCAAAAATTATAATATATTCTGTTGACTATCATACCAGTCAAAGCACAGCTGCAAATCTTCAGATAAGAGCAGCCGGTTTGGCACTTGTTCCTGAAAAATGCGTCAAACTATTGAATGGCTATCACAACTGCTGCAGTTTAATCTCCTGCCGATCGATTATCTCACTGGTTTCAGCTCTATTATAAACTGTCTCAACATTAATGAAATATTTGTATTTATTTATTGTATAGAAATGGTATGCAATAAATTCATACTAAATGAAGGTTAAGGGAAGTAGACTTAACAACACTATAATGTATTTATTCAGAGCCAAACATGAATGTGGGTCTCTAAATGGGTCAACGAGTCATCTACCAGAAGAATTTTCAAGCAACATCTTAGTGCAAGTACACTTTTATGTTCAGAACTCACTGCATTTTACTCAGGTATTTTCATTTTGGCTCGTCCTTGAAGTGAATCTCTCTATCATTAACTAATCCGGGGGCTACTTTCTGTGTTTACTTTGAGTCTGACCAAAAGATGCGTTTTAGCGGTCAATAAAACTGAAGCAACCTTTCTAGAGACGCTGTTTTTGCCGGAGTCCATGTTTCGCTCATCTCTACAACAGAGGTGGTGAGTCCATTCTCAGCATGACTCATAGTCACAATGGCCATGAAGAAAATACAGAAATGTTGCTTTAAATGCTTAACGAATACAAAGCAGAAAAAGAAAACCCAACAAAAGGACTATTGGCAGAAACACTAACAACCAAGGGCAGAGTAGACGAACATGGCTCTTGTGTGGCTGGGGCCAAGAAAAGTGTTTATACCATCAATTATATTATGGACTAGAAGTGTTTAAACAAGCAAAAACCCAGGAGGTCTAAAGTGAGTAAGAGGCATTCAGCTTGTCCGTATAAAAAAGGAGTCTTATTAACTTTGGTTGCAAAGAAAATAAGCTAAGTGTGAGGATCTCATCTTTGTATTTTTTGTTTACGGTTTTATTTTGAAGTATATCTTGTTTTGTCACTTCCTGTCTTGTCTTCTGTCTTGTTCACTTCCTGTCTTGTTTAGTTTACTTCCTGTCTTTAGTTTCCCTCCTGTCTGATTGTCTGATCGTGCTCACCTGTTGCCCCTGTGTGTCTCCTCCCCTTTCCCAGCTGTTTCTTTTCTTGTGATTACCCTCCTCTGTATTTAGTCTGTACTTTCCTTTGTGTTCTTTGTCGTGTCGTCGTTCGTCGTTCTTTGCTGTTTCCCCATGATGTCTTGCATCTCCCTTTTTCGGCCCTCCCTTTTCCCCCGGTTAGTCTGTGTTTTCTTTTGTTACCTTTCCTTCGGTGTACATTTTTGTTATCAGCTTTTTATTAATAAAAGCTTGCCCTTTGTTACCTTTGAACCCCTGCCTCCTCTATTTGCTTCTGCACCTGGGTCCTTCCCCAAATCCTGACACTAAGAGTCCAAACAGAGGCAACAGTTTGGTATTAATAAAGCACTTCTTATCTTATCTCTATTCCCTGCCATGGAATACACTCTTGCAAGTCAGACTGCCGCTATAGATGGTGGTTTCTGAGAAGAAGTGCACTACATTAGCTTAAATGTGTGATTAATCCATGTGTATGAATGGGGCATGAGACTTGGGGTCAAACTGGTTCTCATCTTTTAAATAACTGTAACCACATTATTTAAAATATATAGTTTGACTTTGTTTTCCTCTCTGGGTATCATGCGTTTAGTTTTTGCCTTTTTTTGACTTTGTCTTTTGAACTAGGTTGTGAAAGGCTATATGAACACATTCTAAAATTGTATTATTAATAGGTTCTGGTAGTGACACTGAGACAGAAAGGACAGGAGGCAAACGAACAAGCCCTCCACACATGATCATGAGCCAGCCAACCAGAGAGTCTTGTTCCCCATAGAGTGTTACAATTCCTTGGAAGCCTGTTTGGACCTATCAGCTCTTAACCCTTCTACATACGCAATACAAAATCAGTGTTAGACACAATCTTTCTGTAGGTCTTGTTCACTGAAAGCTAAAAAGTATGAAGAACAATGAGACGGGAGCGTATGTCCATCGCTGTGTTCTGAGTGCCTGAGGGGCAACCGAGGCCTATCTCTTTTGTTGTAGGGGGCTGGTTGGTATTTAGTAGAGGAGGGGTATAGAGGAACGTGCCTGGGGGAGGGTTATGGCTCCAAAGTATGCAGACATAAGCTGTCTGCATGTTGCCTTTGAAGCAGACCGTGGTTGGCTGTACTTTGTGGGTCACAGTGCAAGGGTTTACAACAGCAGTGTCCCACAGAGAGCCTGGACTCATCCAACCCCCTCAACGCACTGCCAAACTATAACACAGAATGATAGCTGGAGAAACTAACAAAGCAGCCATTATCAAGTGCTCGTTGGGTTGTGAACTTTTGAGTCTTCAGAAAGAAGTAATTTCCAAACCATGACGTTCTATTGACTGTAGTCAAGCAGTTAATAGAGCATCACAATACGTGTCGACAATAAAAGAAGGTAAATTCATTGTTTCGAATGCAGTGTTTGCAATCGTAAAGCAACAGTATCCTAAAAATAAGGAGAATCTGGGAGGGAACATTGTAGATACTGTAAGAAGCAGCCAACTCGGCGAATGGCAGAAGAGACAAAAAAGGAGAGAAGAAAAACATTACCGAGCTGAAATGAAACGAGTGCATATTAAAGTAAATCAAATATTTAGTTTTGTTCTTTCAGGAGGCGCAGGGGGGGCTGTTGGGGGGCTAGGCAATGGCAGGTGAAAAACTGCAAACCCTGTGATATACCAACATAGGGTAGACACTTTAACATGGACAGCTGCAATCCAATGTCAAGACCAGACTATGAGATATCAGCCAGATAATCACCTGACCCAACAGATCGGGAAGTGTTAGAAGGAGCCATGAAAACCCTTTTTGAGCTTCTCACAATTATCTCGGACGGAACAAATATTGAAAAATCTTGTCCTGGCATAAAACAATACAAATATAATTTGAAACATCCTAGGTGAATGTTGATTTTTTGTGAGAAGACCAGTAAGTTCAGGCTTAGCAGGATGCCAAAAAAAGAGCAGCAATTTGTCCTTTAGCCTATTATGAAGCATATGGAATACCTGGCTTCACTGCATAAGAAACAAAAAGCTCAGTCAGAGCAGCTTCAAGAAGCTTCAAGGGGCTACAGCAGCGATGCAGACAGAAAATGACAGCTTTCAATGACATAGGCAAGCTTTAGGAGCATTCTTCTATTATTTTCCTTTGTTCCTGACACTGAGCAGGCCCAAGTTGGGAGTGATTTAGTGTCCACATTTTTGATTGCAGTAGAGCTACTCTTTAGAATGTAAATGTTTTAACTATTTAACTAAAATCTATAAAACTGTTTAATTTTACAGTTTTCATATTTTGCAAAAAACATGTGGTAGAAAATTCCCTGCACAGGTTATCAGATCTCAGGAGGACTGAAGGGGCTCAGATGGGTAAGTCCACGGCTGGGAATACAATCCTATCTAAATAAAGATCTCAGTGTAAAGTGGATATTAAACTAGCCTCTTTTATCAATATCCAACAACAACTCAGCAGTAAATCACAGCAAAAAAACACCAACATAAACCAGACAGCAGGTTTTACCTCTAAAATGCTAGATGGTGGGATTTGAGGAACAGAAAATGGTTAATTTAAAGGGGATTTTCTGGTCAACTTCAGCAAGTGACAGAGCAACAGCAGAAGAGCTGCCATCTGTCAGATCAGTCACAACTCACATCGGATAATCTCTCTTTGGCTACCCAGTATAGGCAATATGGATCGTCTTTTGTATACAGCCACGGAAAAATGAAGAGACCACTGCAGCATTATTAGTTTCTCTGATTTTAGTATTTTAAAAGGTTTGTCTTTGAGTTACATGATTATTTTTTTGGTGTTGTAGTATTGTATTCTATAAACTACTGACATTTTTCTCTGTGTTGGAATTCTGCAGACACTGAATGGCTGCCATACATGTAGAGATTGAGATTTAAGAAAAATGTGGAGTGGTCTCTTAATTTGTTCTGCTGTATAATATAATAGTAATATAATGTCACCATGGCCATTTCTGGAAATTTGATTGAGAAACAATACATTGCTACTCGTGTAAAATAAGTACTTGACAAATCAAGCTTCTTTATCACACTGATCAAAAGTCACCTAAAGCCATATTGCAATAAAGCAGTCCTGCTCAGTAATTTGCAAAATTCCCCACAGTGGCCTAACACAAAGGCACTAAAGGGACAGCTACACTGTTAAGAATATTACAATTAAAACCGGCTTAAATATTTCAATTGTCTCATTGTGTGGTATTTTTGCCCAATCCTATCTGCCACCCAAATATTTCAGTAAACCTTATAATACTAATAATTTGGCATCTTTACCTCTTTTTATGCTGCTGGTAGAAAACAGATGGGAAAGCCTCAAGAGTGTGAGAAAAGACTCAGCTTTAGACAGACCTTTAGGGCTAAATTAAGATGATAAAAACACTAAAAAAAATAGGTCCTGTAAACACAGATAAATAAATGCTACATTTGCTTTGCATGAATACATGAGAAAAATAATTGTTGCATCATCCAAAATGTATAATATGCACCAATAGACCGAGAGTTTAAGGCACAATTTGAAGTCCTACTACATGAATAAGTAACTAACAGTATATTACTACTGTATATTAACAAGAACAACCACATAATCAGTTGGCTTAAACAGGGATGGATTCATACTTAAGCTGCGTTTACCTTCTCAAATCAGACATTGTTCAGAAGACCAGGGACAAGTACCACAAAGTGACCATGCTTTAGGAATTCAAGCTGGTAGGTAGAACACTGTCACGCTCATATTTAAATATTTAAATGAAGCCTAGACTTAGATCTTTATCCGTTTGGTTCTTGTCGCATAAGGCATGTTTGGACTTGGTAAAAAGCGTAACAGTATAATAATTAGGGCCTGATTTCTTTTACAGACTTCAGAGAGCACATGAAAGAGCAATGGTCTCAGGTTTTGAACTAACATTAGTAACAGTGCACACAGCAAAGGATTGGGCATGCTACATTGCATATCTGGTTTCCATTTTGTACTACAGAAAGGGGATACAAAATGAGTTAAATACAAAACCCTGCTACCATTTGAATGCTTTCTGTCTGTCATTTGAAACAAGAAGAGAGAACTTCAGCCGCAACGCCACTTGACCGTTTCATGCAGTGTGGTGAAATGTGCTGATTAAGGGCGCTAATCAGAGAAGAGACGGTATGCTAAGAATTCAGAGCTGCATACAGGGCTGTGTGTCTATATGACCAAACACATGATTATGTGAAAGAATGCATATAAAAGGTGTGATGGTGTGATGAAGCCATTGTGTCAGAGGAACAATTATTAGCTCTTATATGGGGGACTAGGGGTGACTAAATTAAAGTACTATGTGTCACCACCAACACATCAGCTCATCACAATATGCAGTACAATTATAATATAATAAAGTATTCCTGGGCAGAACTGTGGAGGGAAACTAGATGAAACAACCAACATGCTGCTTTCTGCTGGAGTTTTGAAAAGATACAGTTTGCACCACAGTAGGAAATGGCCTTAATAGATCTAAAAGGGGCGTGCAGAGCGGCTGATCAATACCAGTGACTAAAGGATCACTTTGCAGATGCTAAGATTTATGGATTTAAAACTCTTTGTTTGGGTCTAGCATAAATTAGTTGCTGGTATTCCAAGTTTAATACCGAATCTTCTGTTTTCCTAATGAAGTATTGTATTAACTATGCAATAGTGTTCAAATATATTGTGCAGAGTGATTATGCTGTATCCTGTCTTTTCTCTGTGTTTCTATCAACTGTGCTCAGATTAGCTGACAGCATAATTAGCAAGCTGCCAACTTCTGCCAGTGTGATTGCAATCTGCCAAAAGAGTACAAATACATACTCTATGGAACAGGGTTTTGTTTTATAGCAACTTTGCTGGAAGCCTGATAGCTCAGGAGGCCGATCAATATAACCATCCACTAAATTCTAATTGTTCTTTCTGTTAATTGAGATTTAATTTGAATTCAGTATTATATAATCCTGTTCTACACATATGTTTCCCCCGGAGTGCACAGCAACCAGTTAGAACCTAGTGCATCGGTTAGTTTTAAGCAGCTTTAGTCAGTAACTACTTTAAAGCAGTCAGTCGGCAAAACCAACCTTCAAACAATGCAAACCAGGGAACAAGCAATGGTTGAATCAGATAAAGCCCTTATTTTTACACACCAACCTCAGAAATGATTTCCAAAACAAAACCAGATGCTAAAAAACACATAAATGATCTACGGTGATGTAACCCAGTTTGAAGGGACGATGACCACACATGGTTAAAGTAAAATTAATTGTTTCTTTATCATGTATTTATCCACCCAAATAAAATAAAAACACTTACAGAAGCTGCTCTTTAAGATGTTTGTAGCCTTCCCAGTCACTGACACTATTCATCAATGACTTGAATTTGATCATAGTGCTAAACGTCTCGATGGAAAACATTCTAATGTCTCAAAGGAATTTGATAAGCAATGTTCAACATAAATATATGAAAACGCATTTCTTATTCATCCTATTAAAAACAACCGCTCTTCACTTCCGTCTCTAAAATAGGTCTTCACTTCCCTTTCCACTAGGGGAAAAACTACTTTGCATCCGCTTCACTCCAATGCTTTTCTGGTTCATGCAGATCATGTTAAGAGCATCAAATGAAATCAGACGGCGCCCGGCAGCAACTTTTGGAAATGGTAGCCAGGCCGGCTGCCACAGATCGATGTGGGTTGCCAAAGTTGACAGAATGGCTGCCATAAATTCATTGATTATGACTGAGCAATAATAGGTCTGAATAATCCAACCACCAACCAGTTAACTAAAGCCCCTAAAACTAAGAAGAATTTGAAAAAACAACAGAAGGTATTCCTCAATATTTTCAGGAAGGAACTTTTGTACTCAAGTTATTAACCCTAGAGTTAAAGGGGACATTTTAGTATAGGTAATCATTTCCTACCGCAACATTTGATGTGGCACGCAAAGAGAAATTGTTACTAAATATCTATTTTCTGAATTTAGCAAAAGCCTAATTTTCAGGATTCTAATAATTGCAATGTTCATAAGTGTGTTGCCAACTGTCCTCTCAGCGGTGCGTTACTTTTCAATATTTGCCTTTTGTTCATTTGGGTGGAGCGGTCGCTGCACTGATCCTATGATTACTGCTGACCCCAAACACATTTTATTTGTTAAAGGTACTTTTTCACCAACAGCAGAAGCATAAACCAGAATATACAGCTCCGGAAAAAATTAAGAGACCACTTCAGCATCATCAGTTTGTCTGGTTTTACTATTCAGAGGTATGTCTTTGAGTTACATGTTTTTTTTTTGTATTCTACATTTAGGGACTATGGTGTTAAAAAATCAAATACAAAATTGTAGTGTATATAATGTGTGTGCAAACATATCGAATATCCTATCCATGCTAACCTGTTTTAGATTTAAGAAAAATGTGGAGTGGTCTCTTCATTTTTTTTTTTTAGGTAAGCAGCTTGGTGTGAAGAAATCAACTGTGGGAGCAATTATTAGAAAATGGAAGACATACAAGACCACTGCTAATCTCCCTCCATCTGGGGCTCCACGCAAGATCTCACCCCGTGGGGGTCAAAATGATCACAAGAACGGTGAGCAAAAATCCAGAACCACATGGGGGGACCTAGTGAATGACCTGCAGAGAGCTGGGACCAAAGTAACAGAGGCTACCATCAGTAACACACTACGCCGCCAGGGACTTAAATCCTGCAGTTCCAGACGTGTCCCCCTGCTTAAGCCAGTACATGTCCAGGCCCGTCGGAAGTTTGCTAGAGGGCATTTGGATGATCCAGAAGAGGATTGGGAGTCATATGGTCAGATGAAACCAAAATAGAACTTTTTGGTAAAAACTCAACTCGTCGTGTTTGGAGGAGAAAGAATGCAGAGTTGCATCCAAAGAACACCATACCTACTGTGAAGCATGGGGGTGGAAACATCATGCTTTGGGGCTGTTTTTCTGCAAAGGGACCAGGACGACTGATCCGTGTAAAGGAAAGAATGAATGGGGCCATGTATCGTGAGATTTTGAGTGAAAACCTCCTTCCATCAGCAAGGGCACTGAAGATGAAGCGTGGCTGGGTCTTTCAGCATGACAATGATCCCAAACACACCGCCAGGGCAACGAAGGAGTGGCTTCGTAAGAAGCATTTCAAGGTCCTGGAGTGGCCTAGCCAGTCTCCAGATCTCAACCCCAAAATCTTTGGAGGGAGTTGAAAGTCCGTGTTGCCCAGCGACAGCCCCAAAACATCACTGCTTTAGAGGAGATCTGCATGGAGGAATGGGCCAAAATACCAGCAACAGTGTGTGAAAACCTTGTGAAGACTTGCAGAAAACGTTTGACCTCTGTCATTGCCAACAAAGGGTATATAACAAAGTATTGAGATGAACTTTTGTTATTGACCAAATACTTATTTTCCACAATCATTTGAAAATAAATTCTTTCAAAATTCTACAATGTGATTTCCTGGATTTTTTTTTCTCATTTTGTCTCTCATAGCTGAGGTGTACCTATGATAAAAATTACAGGCCTCTCTCATCTTTTAAATGGGAGAACTTGCACAATTGGTGGCTGACTAAATACTTTTTTGCCCCACGGTAAATGCTAAATCAAAGTATGCGACAAATACAGGTGAGTAATCAATTTAGCCAAAACTGTTTAGATGTCCAACACAGTTCAAATAGGTAAGACAATACATTACAATTTCAAAAGTCAGACTGTAAACTGAACTGATTTATATCAAGTAAATATTGTGCATGTGGGCTCCATGTACTAATACATGTAGGAGAAAAGAGGTAGGAATTTCAATTAGTGTAAACTTCAAACAAGTCTCAGCTGGCTCTTGAGCAAAATATGAACTATTTAAGGTATTTGACAGTCAGCCACAGTTATAAAGAACTACTTGGTATAGCCTGTGGAGCAGTTTGACATATAAAATCTAAATCATAGCAGTTTGCAGAAAGACCTAATGTCCCACATACATCATTACAATTTGAAATATGACCTCTGCCAAAAAAAGCCATAAAAAAGGTAACTCTTTAGTAATTTAGCCCTTTGATAGAAGAGATATAGGACACACGACGAGCAGCTGACACTACAATACGGAGAAATTCACAGATTCAGAGATCACACACTGAAAAAGCGCAGCCGACGAAAGAGCACTGCAAAAAACATAGGCTTTCCTCTAAAACACCATGACTATTGCAATCACAATATTTTAGAATATGGAATAAACAGAGATTGGAAATGCTGTCCCCCTCACAAAACAAATAATAACAACAACATCAAAGGGATCATTACTGTTTGTGTTTCATGTGCTAATGTTTAGAAATTCCAATCAGACCATATTTTATAATAAAATATAGTCTGTTTAAATTTATAATGATCTAACTTCTGTCACAAATCGAAGGCAAACCGTTTATTTTGCAGTGTTATAGCTTTTTCCTCTTTTCCACCCCCAGAATCAAGACTGACACAACCAAGGTGCACCATTAGTGCCAGAAGAGCTCCTTCCTCCCACTGGCTTTTAGTATGTTCAATGCCTTTCGTGCTGCTCACCCTGACAAGGGATTTTTATATAGCTCAAACTCAGTGCAGTCTTTATATTCCTACTCAAACTATTTGTTTATTTTAAATAGCACTGTTTCCTTTTCATTTCAAATAAATACTGTATTCCATAAAATCTTCCGTTAGGTTAATTCATTCAATCATAACCCACACATTACCGCATTACACCTGTATCTGAACAATCTATATACAAATAGTATATTTGAGGGAACAGTATTGTTATTAAACCACGTATATCAACCATCATGCACACACACAAAAATAATCAGTATGAAAATAGCTCTAATCGTATTTTCTTTAGTGCATTAATGCTTTAAATAGTTTAGTGTCAACTACAACATATCTTAAACAATACTCCGTTAACAGCTGTGTTTTTACCAAAACAGGGATTAGTCTGCAAAGGTCTAGTATGGATAGACAATTCAAAGTGTATGCAGTCGTTGTTCTTAAAAAACTAAATTGAGGGTCATTGCATCTATTGCCAGAAACACAACTGCACAAAAGTGGGGTTTAACCTAATAACAGGACAGCTACAGTAGTGCGTGGCACTAGTCTTTCATGGTGGAGAAGTTACTGCACATTAGAAAGAGATGTATCTTTTTTCTCTCCACCGATGATCATGCGAGTAAACCAGCAATGGAAAGTAGCTATTCTGTTGAAACGGCTTACGCGTGAGACTTGAAAATAAATATTTACTGAAAAACAAAAGCATTAAAAATCCAAAGACATCTGGACGTTAGCTAACCGGTGGGAGAAGTTAAGTTTCTCTTTTTTCTTCACTGTTTCTGATCTGGTCCATTAATTAAAAAAAAGGCATGTCATGAATTCCTCCTGTAGCCACATCCTCACAACCTGTCCAGCATGACAGTAATGCAGTAAAAAGAAGATACTTTTGGTGATGAGCTGACAGGAAAACCTAGCCAGCTAGCTAGTCAGCCAGCCAACAGCATACTTTACACTAAGCAGATCTATCGTTAGCATACAAGCTAACAGAGGTATTGCATTCCAGAGACAAGTCAACACAGAGCTTTGAAGTTCCTGCAGTCCCTCTCCGGTTCCGTTATGAAGCCAACAAGCTTGAGGTTGTATGAGATGTTGATCGGTTAAGTGCTGCACAAAGGTAACTTGTGACAGAACCAGAAAATAACGACTGGTGGGGTTTAAATGTTCGCTGATGTTTAACTGTGAACATATCAGCTAGCAGCACTGCATACGAGTGTCTGGACAGAGGGAGCCAACAAGACGTAACATTAGCAACCTTACCTGCAGAATTAAAGCTCTCTTGCAGAGCGGGAGTTTGTTCAGAGGACACCAGAAGTAGTTGTTTTCGGTTGGTCGGTGAGTTTAAAAGAGTCCTGTTTTACCTCAGGCTGCATCAACTAAAAAGGCTGGCAGAATGTGTTGCCTCCCAGCCACAACAGCGACTGAATACAGCTCAGGGTCTGCTTCTCACTGGAAGCATCTGCAGTATCGCGAGATAGAACGAGGGTTTGGAGATATGTACGAACCAATCAAATTTGCCGACTCGAGCCAAGCATTTGTTTTGTTTTTGCGATGATAGTTGCTCTGAGGAAAAGTCTGAACATAAAATTAGACTAAATACAAATAAATAAATTGAAAAAATAATAATAAAATAAATCATAAAATGAATGAATGAGAAAAACAATGTCACAGTAACAAAAGTGCTATATGAATAATATAATTAGTATACAAATTACATTTGTATAATGTTTTGGTCAGTTCTTCTTACATACTTCCCAAGAACGTTGAGCTTCATGATCTTTGGTAAAGGGACTATTTAGTGGTCGAATCTATAGCTGAAACCAGTTTGCAGATTGTGTTTGATTACAGATCATCAATTGAGAAATGAAGATTATATGAGACACTAAGCAGTGTCTGTTTTTGTAAGAAACCAATGCAAAATGGAATCAAATATCCTTGGCCAATAGGGCGGATTCCGCTTCTTACTGTGATTACAAAGAGTATGGAGTATAACTCACCCATAGCCTATGATTTGAACCAGCTCTGTGACAGATTGGTGTCCGGCCCATAATCTCCTTTGATTTTTATTCTATCTACCCGACTCCTCTGTGCAACCCTGAAAAAGATTACAAGAAATAAAAGCTCTTGTCTGATGTTATTGTTAATGATTCAGGCAGAGTGTGCTGCAGAATTTTGAGGAAGTGGAATGAGGAAACACTGCTGAAATGTGTTACATAAAGTGCAATTTCAAGCTTTCTTTGAGCTGTGATGTCTTTTTCATGAGTATATTTTAGCAAAGTCTTAAATAAATGAGATATTGCCCTCTTAATGCTGATGCCAAACCTTATGAAATACACCATGAAAGAGAATAAAAGAAGATGATATTATCACATGCCAACTGAATTTAGGGTAGAGCATCAGCCTGATGCAAGACAGCAACATCTCTCTTTGAAAACTATGTCACAGTAAGGTGTTAATCAGATCTTAGAAATTGTCTGAATTAATGAGGGGTTTTTTTTTATAACCATATGGTAGTGTTACTCTATGGATGTCCCCCACTTTGGTTTGGACTGAAATATCTCAACATACTGTATATTGGATGGATTGCCATTCAATTGCAAACCTCATTGCATGTCAATGTTTTTCAATTATAACTCCATGAATTGGCCCAAAATTCTAAAACAATTTACAGTTCCCAGACAATGAAAGCTAATGGGTTTGGTGACTTTACATCTAGTGCCACAATGAGTGCTTGTGCGATATTCAACCAATACCTTTTTTCTATAAGATCGATTCCCATGGTTAACTGTATTGATTTTGATAACTTTTGATAATAACAACATAAGATTTATATAAATCATCATTTAAATCTGCAAAACTAGTAACCAAATGATTACTTAATGTTATCCCAGTTAAACACAAGCAGCGTTAGCACTGTATGTGTGAGCATGTTAGCATTTAGAAATGACATGTAAAGCCTCGGGAGCAGAAAGGTTGTTTTGTTCTTTAAAGTCAGGTAAATGTATGAACTGCTATATCATGTATCAGGGGGATGGGATATTATTGGGAGATATTAAGTTGACTGAGTTGTTTGTGCAGAATATGTCTTTTAGGATTCTTTACAATATGTTGTCTCCAATATTCCTATGTTACAAAGATAGGACAATGTGTGAAAATAACTGCAGGAATTTTCCGTGGAGCTTTATATTCAGTGTCAATGATTATGCATTAATATACAATTTACCGTGAATGTTTGTTATGAGAGCATTTTTTCTTGTCTGTAATGGTTTTACAGTTCTTCGTGTGATTACCTAACCGGTGCAAGGAACCAAAGCTACTGGACATGGACACTCTTTTGAGACATAAGGTTTCCAAATAAATGTAGAAATCATCGAACATAATTATTGATTGTAACAGAAAAGATGAGCTGCAGAAGTTAATGTTATTTTCTACTGTCACTTTGTGAAATTATTCTGTGATATAGCTGTACAGCGTGTCCTTATGTTGATCCAAAACCAGAAGCTTATCATAAAGAGAAACACAACAGCATTTATTGAAACACTGTAATATCACTTCAAGTGATAACAGCTGTGAGGATAATGGGAACTGATATGAGATTGAAATAAAAAGGAAATGTCACAGCTCATTTCTCTGCTCAACATGCATACAGCATGCAAATCCTGTCCTCTTTTGCAAAGCAATATACTGCGCTGTGACTGTTGAAAGGAGCATGTAGTGCTAGCTAAAGTACATACTCATTGAAATAAATTTGGGATTATATAAAGGAAATTCAAAGCAGACTATTTCCCCATTTTATTCCTTCCACTGTAACATAACAAGAAAGAGAATCAGTGAGTTGATTTGATGGAGACTTCTTCCGTCAACATGAGAATTTATTTTGCATTTCTTGTTGACAAGCAAAGTCCTCCTTCAAACCCCAATCACTCATGAATAACAGAGTTTGATGCTATTAACTGCGTCTTTCTCTAAAAAAATAAATAATAAAAATACAAACACAGCTGAAGAGATTTCTCAAAGTCTATGCTTAACTACATGTTCAAATTGTGGACTCAGTGAAGATATTTAAAAAGAGCAGTCTTTCTTTTAATACCTGTCAGAAATCATACTGAGGACGGCAACAGAAAATAGCGATTTGTAAGCTTAATTCTTAAGTCTCAAAAATCGAATTTCCCTCCTTTAAAATGCTGCACAAACTGGAGTTGGATGAACTTTTCTTGGAAATTACTGTCAGTAGAGGATTGGCAAAATACAGCATGAGTGAAAAGTAGAAAACATATTCACCTAATATGTGTGCAGGTGAACCTGTGTGCCCTGCAGTCAGAGGGATAGCTTGGAGGATCTCTGACGTCATAGTCCTCTCTCTGGGTCTTTATATCTGCCGCCAACTCCAAACTGACTGACTGGGAGAGATAAGGCGCTTTAAATCCCTGCCATTATTTGATCTGTGGCTATTGGTATTCTAAGTCTGTTTCTCATTTCAGCTTTTGGAAAAGGAGAGTAGCTGTGCAGCTTTAATGTGGTGCTATACGTATCTGACATCAACCCCAGGCACATGAAAGAGAAATGAACTGAGTGACAGCCCTATGTGGACAGAGACAGATGGGAGGGGGGTGTCACTGTGGATGGAGGTATTTGAAATAAACTTCTCTATTATACAGCTTTATCAATGTGACAACATCTAACCATTTCTTTTCCAAAGCTTGGAATTTCACTGAGTGATTTGTGTCCTTTATTTTCACAATGTTCTCTTCACATTATAGACCCTAGGAAGAGAAGCTGTTACTAAGGCAACACCTAATTGGGATTCCATTTAACCAAAACAAGCAAACAAAATAATATTTTCACCAAACTAAGCTTTGCTGTGTGATATAATTTGCACTAATGAAGAGTGGTTTAACGGTTTCATAAAATACACAAACACCCACAGAAACCATTAAGATTGGTAACAGTTTGTTGCTTAATTTACATTCTCAGTTCTTGAGAACAGTAAAGTTGTATTGCTAATGAACCAAGAAGTAGAGCAAAGGGAAATAATTAAATGTTCATTTTCACAGAAAGCACCAAGGGACACAGGCCTGGATGCAATTCGCTTTAGAAATGAATTCCATGCAAGATGTAAATGAAACAAATGTATGAATAGCAAAGTGGTAATACGTGTTCGAAAAGTGTTTAACAGGGTGCAGAGGTCAAGCTAGACTGAGACTGAGCAGGATGTGATCAAGACTATCTGTTTGGCTAAAGTTAGTTAAGGATTGTATTTTGGCATGCACATACAAGTTCCCACAGACCTGTAAACCTTACATTTTTTTCTACAGTAAGTGAAGATAAGTTGTCTCAGCTGATGCTAACGTTGCTGTGCACACAGAAATATTTGACTTTCTTAGTTATTCCGATTCCCATGAGGCTCTATGAATGTATTTATCTGACAAAATATGGATCATTTTGGTTTGTACCAAACATCAACAGACCATCTTTCCTTGTACATCAGGAACTATTTATACTAAGTATATTGTACACCTATTTTTGCTAAGCACAAAAATAATGATTTTTCCTCATTAATCAAGATATACAATCTCCCAGTTGAAGAGCAATATCTTTTCAGACACACCAACAACTTTGTTCAAAAGTTAAATCATTTCTAATTTATGTCTTAATAAGTAATTTATTATTTTGTTGTAAAAAAAATAAATCTTAAAGGATTTGTGGAAAACACAAGTAACTCTTTACCAAAGCATCAGTTAAATAACATCCTTACATTTCTGCAGTTGAGCAAAAGCAACTTATAAAATCCGTATGCAACAACAGCACTTTAGCACTCTGTTCTCTCCTGAAAGGGCTGACTGATTCACGGACACTCAGATTAAGATTCCTCACAGAGATGAGTCTGTCTGCCCGAAGTTTGATTGATCTGACCGTGCAGAGTGCGCCATGAGACTGAGCTTCTCTTGTGTTCCACTTTAGCGGCTCTCTCAAGATCATAAAAGATTCATGTGCTGTGGCTTCCAGTGTTTTTTTTAATTTACTTTAAGTAGAGCATTGCAGAAATACACAAAGAGAGGGGTAGGGTTTTGTGTTGATTTTATAGATATTTTTTAAGAAAGAAGGGAAAGCAAGCTGGCTCATGAGTGAGGAAAACAAACTCTTTACACCAAAGTACCTTAGAGGAAATCAGTTTTTAAATGCAAATCTACTCCCACGCCTTCTGCTCTTACTTTAAATGAATGCGAACAAACATACTAGTTGTGAAGGTGACTGTATTCTTAATCATCTCCAGTGCGGCTAACAAAACCTATAGGGATGACACATTAAATGATATGACACCATTTTGTGTAAACATTAATATGCTTATATAATAGTAAACTGTCAATAAAAAAGTTGCTTACAAAGGTGTTATTATAAGAATAGTGTGCCAAAGTCATTTTAAAATGATTTCTTGCTTTTGTTAAACATGTAAAATATCCATCAAAAACATATTTTGTCATTGATTATTCTAAAGGTGCAATGTGCACTGCCTGGCCAGATGCTCCAAAGAAATAGGGGGAGCATTTCACCTATACTACTGAAACGATGGTCAAAGTAACACGGCTGTCGTATAATCCATTTGATCTATTCCGTAAAAAAAATGTCCTCTTTAAAATGTCACAGGTCTTCTACTTTAAATGATGATATATATTCTTTTTCATTATTTAACTTCTATTTCATTTTATGAGTAATGTTTCATTTATTATTACATGTGGGGTTTTTTTATAACAAGAATATAATATTTGGCCAAGGTTAGACTGGCTCACTCAGTATTGTCTCTCAAGGAAAAGTTGGAATAATGAAACAGATAGGCTAGCTGGGTAGCATGCTTTTTCATATTCAAAACAACAATTCTTACCACATTGTACCTTGAATACTTCTGTGGCAATCACCATAAAGCTACTCATTTTTAAAGGGGTTATTTGTGCTGAAGCAGGCAGCTCCTCCTGACAGCCAAATGAAAGATCAGCTTTTTTATTTGCAATCCATCACTGAGCTCAAGCGAACTTTGACAAATTTGAGTCTGTGCACTTTTCATTGGATGCATATGTTGTATCAATCAGTTTCACCGAAAAGGAACCTGTCATGATTTTGTTTTAAGAGCCAATCTGGAGTCAGCGAAGACAACTTGCCTCACCTTACCTCAGCAGTAAATTAAAATATCTATAATCTCAGAAAAAGAGAGTGGGGGTTGTGTGCATTAAAACAGTTACAGTTGTGCTGATAATCTCAAGGTGATAGTTTGGTAGTTGGGGTAGGTGTTGCAGGTGGTTGGTAGGGAGATAACTTCAACCATGCTTCATTGTCAGCAGGCCCCACCCTCCCTCACAGACCAGTCAATACACACCGATGACCTGGACTACTAACTAACTTTTCATTGCATCCAGAGCCAAAGACACACACAGCTGCTTGAATCATTCATGTATATTGACATAACTCTTTCTTCTATTGCTTTTTGTTTGCAAGAGAAGGGGAATGGAAGATGTTCGTGGATGCACTTTTCATTTCTAAATCTCGGGGTGTGGTGTAGAGTTTTTGAGATCTCTGTAGCCCGCTCCTCAGGCTACTTAGGCTATTAGCATAAGACATCCAAATCTCAGACAAACTACTGTAGGTCGAGCTGCATTTTTGGTAATATAGCCAGGATGGTCTATATTTGATAAAATGGACAATATATTGTAGCTGTCACCTTAATCAAAAGCAAAATGTATATATTTCCACAAAGAATTAGTTGGGAAAACCACTAAACAGCTGAATGATGATAACAAAGCAGGGACACACTGTTGAATCTGTTGCAGGTTTTGGGAGGGGTGATGCTACGGGACAATCAACAACTTTGTTCTGTGAAACAAGAGCTGTTCTGACTAGTACTCATTTCCCCTCATAATCTATACAAAACAAAGTTTGCTAACCATTTTCCTCAAAGAGGAGCGTAAGAACTGATGAGGACAGGAAGAAAGGAAAGAAGCTTTATGAAGCTTTTATGAGATAATGGGAATTATGCAAATGAGGCCCAGACTTTAAAACACATTGAGGGACGAGTCTTGAAAGTTCTTTATACCAGAGAAATTATAGTTTGATTTATCCCCACAGCTTCGGCCTTTGACTGCAGTGATTTTTTGGAATAATTCAAGTGAAACCTTTTTGTGCTGCTTCCTGCGAGGAACAAGTGGTTTCCTTCATGAATGTCAATCATGTAACTGAGGCTGCTGCTGTTTTGACAAGGTCATTACAGTGGCAAATAAAAAAAACACATCCATGCTACTGAAAGTTGAGATTTAGTCCTTTTACCTTTGAGGTATTTGGTCAATACCAAGGTGTCAGACATTATAAAAGTAATAAATTAGTTTCTGCGCAAAATGTCATGACAATCTGTCCGATCTTTGTTGAGACTGGTGATGATTGAAGAAAAGTCAGAGCATCAGTTGAATCATCTGCGAACCATGAATTTCTTTACAAAATGATGTACCTATCCATTAAGTAGACTGATTAAGTGACCTACTGTCAAAGCTACATGAGGATCACAAAGTCATTAGTTATAACTGGTATGGAATTCATTTGATGAAACCATGGTTGAAAAATAGTCAAATCTTTTCTATCGGTGTCAGTTATTTAGCAATGACAAAGGCCAAACAGGGGCCGTCATCAAACTAGAAAAGGAGGATTTTTAGCAAGGCTGAATGCATATAAATGCATTTGCAACTGAGGCACATATTGATCACTTGTAGCCCCTACTGGCCCATTAAAAGTAGTGAGGAATCAGCAGTCAAAGATGGTATCAAATTGTGAATCACCACAACCACGAGAGGTCCTAGAGAACATGCAATCATAAATTAGAGTAAAAAATATTAGGCTGGTGGGTCCAGGATTATGTGAAGTCATGCTTCAGATGTGTTTACATACAAAAGAATCTCACAAACAACTTTTGATACATTTAAGTCTTGACCAACTATTCAACTGAAATTAAGTAAAAGTAAAACATTAATGAAAATACAGTCTGCAGAAACCATTTGCTTTATGAAATTATGCCTTGTCACTTGTAATTAAGCGTCTTTGCCTAATTCCCGATTGCCTAATTCCAGATTATCAGATCTGTGTCAAATGCTCCTCCACCTCATTATAAACACGAGGACACTGCAGCAGATTAGTCCTCAGCAAATATGTAATTATGCATCATCCACCGTGTTGAAATATAATTAGGCAGAGGCTGGGATGTTTTTTATTATGTGTGTGTGTGTGTGTGTGTGTGTGTGTGTGTGTGTGTGTGTGTGTGTGTGTGTGTGTGTGTGTGTGTGTGTGTGTGTGTGTGTGTGTGTGTGTGTGTGTGTGTGTGTGTGTGTGTGTGTGAGGGTGGGTGAGAAATATATACTGTGGATATAGAGATGTATGTTGTGAAAGTGTGTTCTGTTAGTATGTATATGCTCAACACTGGAGACAGAAAGAATATCAGGCAGGTGAACAAAGGCAAACATGAAGATAAGAGGTGGGAGTGTGTTTGAAAAGGCTGAAGCAGATCATGTTCTGTATTCAGGGTTAAAGAATAACTGGTGATGGTATCAATACCAGAAAGGGTGTTCTTTTCCCTGATTGTTACTCCTTATGCTCTCATACAGTATGTCTTCACTACAGTAATCTAGGGAGGGTAATTCTAAATCTTCCCTTGTTGTGTGAACAAGACATTGCAGAGATAATATAATAATTATAATAATAATAAGAAGAAGAAGAAGACATCTCTGCTTGTAGCAGATGAAACACAAGCACCGTCTCCAAAGATCAAGATCAGTCAGAGATTTTTTAAAACACTGGAATATTATTTTCCATTTGGTTTGTTGTGAAATTGCACACTTGTGTTAGAAAAAGGGAGCAGGTGATGGGAAGGGAGATGCTGGAGAGCAGGGAGTCTGCACAGTAACATCTGAATGCTTTAGTTGTGCAGAATGGAGAGGCCTCATTAAATTTTAATTGCAGCGTGATGCAGAGTACATTGCCATCTACATCAAGATGCATATGACCCTCTTTTTTTGCCCTTTTACTTTGACCAAATGTAAGTTTGTAAAATATTGCTTCCTCTCTTGTCAGATAAACAGCCATGTGATTAAATGAAAGGGTTAGGGAGAAAACACACACTTCACATGTTCATTTTAACCGTTAAAACGACAAATAGAAAATGACTGAAAACTTTTTAGATTCCCACAAGAATAATTTGTATTTGAATAATTTGTGGAAACTGTTCTCATGTGTTGATATATTAGAAATTATGTGTATAGCTCGATTAACAAGTGAATCACTACACCACAACTTCTCACAAAAGGATTTGGTTCCTAAGGTGTTCAACATGAACAATTTTCCAATTAATACAAATGTACAAGCACAATAAAAAACAAGATTCTCGGACAAACAAAATCACACTCCAGCATGAAGAATAAATCCTGAGTCACACCTCTCTTCACAGGTCGATGTGAGAAGAAACCACATGAGCAGGAAGCAGCCTTTCCAGCACGCAGGAGGAGATCAGTGTGTGTTTATCGTCTTCCTGTCTTGGATGGCGTGTTGCATTACAAGGTATTGTCTCCAAACTGCCAGAATCAATTAATATGAATAATGAATGCCGACTGACGCTTTTGGTTGTGAGAGTTCATTTTCTTCCAGCTCTTATTGTTCTTGCCCATGCGGAGCAGTTCAATTCTGCAGGAGACAAGGGAGCTAATTGTTTTATGGATAAAGGTAACAATGCTTACACCACAAAGTCACCCAATGCTGAGCATCAGGATATATAAACATGAACCATCATAGCTGCTAAAAAATGATCTTACATGGAAAGGAAGGTTACCTCATCTCATGTGGACTGAAGCCACTGAGTGAAATCAAGAGACATCACCTCAAAAAAACCACTCTACACTCTTTCCTCATATTAAACAGTTCAACAGGCATAACCAGTGGTCACTGAGAACCAGCAGACGCTAAGCTCAGTTCTCTTTTTGGGGCCAAAAGGCTTTTATTGGAGATCTCAGAGTTAAAATGGGGAGAAACAGAGGGGAGGACAATGGCACCACCTGTTATGTTCATAATGACAATGATAAAGAGGTAGCATATAATGTTAACAGTGTTAGCCTAGTGCAGTGCGTTAGCATACTAGCATTTGATAATTAGCACCATACATATTTCATCTGATGCTTAAAGGATGGTGATTAGTTTTGCAGGTATTTCTTCACAAACCTAAGAACTGGGCTATATACAAATGTTGACCTAATGGTGGCACTAGATGAAAAGTCAAGGAATATTTCAAGTGATTAGGAGTAATCATCTGTAAAATACCAAATGTTTATGCCAATTTATCAAACAGATGTTGTGATATTTGGATAGGTAAAAAACTACACCTGCTGATGTTACTAGCGGAAAACTCAGTGTTGCAAAAGTCAGTCAGCTTTATCCTCTGAGGACAATGAAAGTCTGCAAAAAATGTCATGTCAATCCATTCAACAGTTGCAGGAATATTACAGTCCTTACAGAAGTGGAGCATTTCCAGACAGAGCAATGCAATTAGCATCGCTTAAAAAACTAAAAAGTCCCAAACTATGTGTGAACCCATTAGTGTATGTCATGGGTATATCAATACTACTTCGCTTACAGTGAGTGAAAATTGTCCTTGTGTGTTGCTATATCATCCAAGCAACATGGAGGCATCAATTGTACAATTGTACGTTACTCCCATGAAGTAGGGGAAAAGGTTATTAACAATTAATTGCAATTGATATTAGTTGTAAGTGTTGGTGGTTCTGTTGTGAATAATTGACATTCAAGGTGACCTTGGCCCTGTGAAGTCCAAAAAGGAGAGGAAAAGATTAAGATCTACATCTTGTTGCACTTGTACAGTTTTTTCCTGGGTTAGTTGTTTAATATGATACTGTTAAACATGTAGTTGATTTCAAACAGATTCCACTCTTCACTTAGACGGTTTTTTTTTTTTAGTTGGCAAATCTTGAAATTGTTCCACATAGTATGACACAGGCTGTCCGATGTGGGTAAATGAAAGTACATAATTCAGCTTTGACTGAAAGGGTTGGTTCAATTTTACTTTAAGCTAGCAGCACTGGTAGCGTGCATGAACATGTGAACTGCACTGTTTGACATGTGAATTGATTAGTTTGGGTTTGTTTTTGCAGCTCTGCAGGTTAATGAATCTAAATCGATCTACTAGCATTTCCATTATTGGCTTTTATCTCAATGAGCAATTAAGGAGTTGGTGATTAATTGTACCAAACAACCGGCGAAACATGGAGCTCCAGATAGTATGAGGTGTGTTAGGGTGCATACAATAATATTAAAAGTGAGAAGATAGTGCTCTCAGAATATCTTAGCTTGGAAAAGTATGTTTCAATATCAGCCTCTGATTAAGACTCAATATTAAACCTTAATAAAGGTTAACTCTAATGTAAGTAACTGGGAAACATATTATGTTAGAACATAAATCGTATATACCAACAGATCAACATTCACGTTTTCTGTCCTTTATTGCCACAACAATGCAATATTTTCCCATGCCTATGCCCTGGTGCAGTGTTGTTTTGACACCGGAAAGATTATTGTGCTTCCACAGTATAAGTAAGTCCTGACAGTGTAGCTTCTGTTTAAATTCAACACAGTATAAATAAGCACACCTGCCTCATTTCTGCATGTGAAAACATTGTTGCTGCCCAGGAAAGCTGCCAAATTGCTTCAAACTCCAACAGTGGAAAACCTTCACTCTAATCAAATGTGTTAGTTTTTTTTTCCTTACGTGTCTGCTGGTGTGAGACGAGTTAATTACAACTGACAACGAAGTAACATTATGCGAAAGATTTAATGAAATATGCACCCGTGTGTGAGCACTCAAGATGAGGGTTACCACAGGCACAAAGTGCTGCCATGTGGAGAAAAGTGGAAGAGCTTGATTATTCTGCAGCAAATATTCCTCCATCACTGAGCCACGAAATCAATGTGTTCACTTTTCAATCATTCAATACTGCATTTTTTTTAAAGCAGAGGTGGGAAGTAACTTAGTACATTTACTCAAGTACTGTACTTAAGTACAATTTTGAGATACTTGGACTTTATCTGAGTATTTAAATGTTTTGCTACTTAGTACTTGTACTCCGCTACAATACAGTGGAAAATCGTCTAATTTTACTTCACTACATTTATTTAATACCTATAGTTAGAGATTTGGATTAATGAGGTGAAATATAATAACCCTTAAATCAGACTTTAGTTACACCTGGAGTAAATTCACAAGCTACCCTACAAAGTCATTAAAACTAGCTGCACCTTTACCAGCTTTGATAGAGCATCAATAATTATAATCCTAACATATCATACATATTATTTTGAAATGGACCAATCTGCACAGTACAATGAGTACTTTTACTTTTGGTACTTTAAGTATATATTGATGCTAAGGCTTTTGTACCTTTACTTGAGTAACATTTTGAATGCAGGACTTTTACTTGTAAAAGAGTATTCCTGTACTCTGGTACTTTTACTTTTACTCAAGTACAAGATCTGAGTACTTCTCCGACCTCTGATTAAAGGGTGTACGAGTTTTATGATCATCTGAAGATAACTAAATGTGTTTAATTTCTCTTAGCAGGGGAATATAAGCATAGCTAAAGATGTAATACTTGTATTATTGTCTTTAAACAAGTGCTTCAGTTTTTGCCCTGAAGCTGTTGTGTTTCTTTTGTAATTTATTACACACTGTTAAAAACATCAACAATAGATTTTTTTTAGACGTCAACACTGCCATGCCCTCTCTTCCTAACAAGCACTGCCCTCTTGTGGTACACGAACTCATTTACAAGAAAATGTTTTTATCTTCAGCACTTTTTTCTTTTTTCCCCCCAATCCAATGTACGTACACATGTTGCTCTGATATATATAATAAATAATTTCGACCAATTTAATAGAACCTTTTTTGTTGTTGTCGATACACCTGGTGTTCACAAGGCACAACAATGAGTTTTGGTCTGTTTTTGTATCTAAAGATTACAATTGTAAGTCAGAACGCAAAGAATGTTCAACAGAGACTGCCTGCATAGAAAATTAGAAGATTTTTTCTCAAACTGAATTATAGACACATACTTTTAGTGCCTGCGTCCTCAAGCAGCAACTTCTTGTGAGTTGAATACAGTGTGGGTTATTTGGATTTAGATTGAATCTCTGGGACAATGAACCACTTTTGGCATGTCAAACCGAAGCAGGCCAGAAGCGTCAAAAATGATTTCACTGCAGCAATTTCTGACACAATAAGACACCACTGGTTGTAGTAGGTCAAGTCATATAAAAAAAAAAAGCAATCAGATAACAGGAAATGTCTGCTATGTGTCCAGGAGGAGTGATGCAAAGTGTTTCAGTGTTCAAGATAAGTTACTTCATTTCAGCTAGACCACCCTGAAAAGTGTCCCCACATGATCCCAGGGAGCATGGTGAGGCTAGCAGTCTGGAAAATGTACAGAGAATATGTATTATCTTGTTTGTCTTTTCTGGCAAGTTAACCAACATTTATACATAATACAATCCAGTGTTTGTCATCATGGGAAAGTGAACACACTCCAGCCAGAAAACTCTGCAGCTCTCAGCCAGTGAAAACTAAGAACTGATCTCAAAAGTTGTTACTCAGAAAAGCTCTCAAACGATCTACTCATTAACTCCATAACAAGCAAACACTAAAGAGACATGTGATGTCTTTAAGAATGTATTAAATAATGTAAGTTAAGGAGAGTAATTAATGCAAGCTTTTTTTTATATAGCAGGCTGAATTCATAAACAGCCAGCAGTGATTACCTCTGATTTATAATTTATAGGAGTAAAATGTAGATACAAGAATAAAGCAGCCTTTTTTTAAAAAAAAAAAGGGGGGGGGGGCTTCATAATACACTACTTGACACCACTGAACTCAATAATCTGGAGAGCAGAGCTGGTGAAGTACTCAAAGACTCCATGCTGGGTTTTCAAGTGATTTAAGCGTTACCCGTGGAGCCATGCTTTGTCCCTAAAACAACACTAGGGGCTTAGGCTCATGTCAGGGGCCTCCTGTTTTGTGAGGTGAACCAGCGCCGGCTCCTCAAACGTGATGTAGGACTGACTTCTATTCATTTACCCCCAAAAAAACTTCAGTGATAAATTCAGACAATGACTCCATAGGCATGGGTCAAAAATAGTTACAGATTGTAACTTCTTCAGGACACACTGCTGCTTAACTGCTGCTGCTGTGTAACTGTCATATGTGAATTTGGCAAGAAGTTGAATGATGACTTTCTCTACATCTATATATATCTTGTCTTTTTATAATTCTGGGAGTGTTTTTGCTTTATTTACCTTGATAAATAACCCATGTTTTTTCATTTTCTAATTGTATTTTTTTGTGAAAAATATCAAATATTTGACTCAAATCCAAATCAGTTATCATGATATCTGTCATGATGGATTTAAACAAAGGTTTATGTCAGTGAATTTCATACAAAGCTGATAATTTGTCTTATAACTGCACCAAACTGATAGATGCATACTGGTCTACATATTGTTATACTGTCCTCTGCATTGACCCTCCCAAAGTATTGATATTGGTGGCAATGGGAACAGAGCAAAGCAATCACTTTACAGGTAAGTGCTTCACTCAAAATAGACTGGTAATAATCATAACCTTTCTTATGATCCAACCACTGCACTGAGATGGCACTGGTGAAAATGATCCATTGACATTTGTCATTAGTGAAATGTTTGACTAAAAATAAATCATGCAGCAGCACTGTTACACTCATTTAGAAGACAAAACACTGATAGTTTCATTAGTTGTTTGTGAGATTCAGGACTTTCAAGACGCTTAAATAAGTTTTAAATAAATTCTCTGTGTTTCTTTGAGTGATACAGTGTCTTCAAAAAGAAAAAGCCAGAGTCGCCCTCTGGTGGTGATGTTCATAACTTTACCAACTGATGGGTTGGTTAATACAAACTTATGCTGTGCCGCAAAATGTTTTTTGAGTGCAGACAGATTTGTTTACAATGGTGAAGATTTAAACATTTGCAACAACCCCCAATTGGTTTTTAATGAAGTGATGCACAACACATTCAATTTGATGGAATAGTGCAGCAATAACAAAAATGTCTTTACACTCATACAGTTTGAATGAAAAACTAATAAACAATTTATATCTGATGTGATCAGACAGTCACTAACTAACACTACTTTCACAACCATAATGATATTTTCAGTAAGATTTAAAAAAGGTTAAATGGAAATGACTTTAATTTCCTATTTTAGTCTTGTCAAATGTGGCTTTGTGCACCACACAAAGCCAAATTTAGCAGCTATTGTGCTGTCTATCATCAGTGTTTGTATACCAGATAAATAATACATGGAGAAGTCTGCCTCATTAAGTGTGATGCATATGTGCTGTCTTTATAAAGTCGCTTGTTTGACACTGATGGTGTAAAGCAGGGAGTTAATGTGAAGAATAGGCCTCTGCATGAGTCAGAGAGCAGGAAGGCAACTGACTGGCATATTGCTTTGGGGGCTGGTGGGAGCGATGTAGGCAGCACTATTGACACCATTATTGGCAGTTACTCAAACATCTCCCTATCATGCACATATTATTTCTAAAACTAATAAAGGTAAAATAAGTGAGAAAGTCATACGTTTTTATAATCATTATATTTGTCTGACAAATACTTCCAGACGAGGGCTTTTGTTATTGTTATACGTGGATTAGTTTAACACATTATTATTATTTTGACAGGCATCATTGTACACATTGATGCTATTTTTTGTTGTCATGATTTCCACTATTATAAACATATATATTTCCTTGCTTCCCAATCATATGAACATACATTTGATGGACATACCCCCTGTGGATTACCGATTACCAATCACACACACACACACACACACACACACACACACACACACACACACACACACACACACACACACACACACACACACACACGTAAATCCATCACAAATTAAATTAAATATGTCACAGGGGTTATGCTGTTGTTATTAAGATTTTGTGCATGCCTGAATGGAAGTAGAAAAGGTTTATAGTGTACTCACAATTAAGAATATCTCTCAGAAGTTTTCTGAGTAATAAACCTCAATATACAGACCCGTTTTCGACTTAGTAAACTATCTATAAAAACCATATACCTATAATTGATTGGACCCATTCTAAAGTGGTTAATGTGAAGCAGTTTTCAGAAATGTCCCAGTCTGGGATTAATAAAGTAAATCTTTGTTATCAGGCTTTTTGTAGAAAAACAGACTGATTTTTATTTATTGTGTTTCACCCAAGCCCCCCGATTTCTTCTCCTTTATTCTATGCGTGTTCATGTTGGATTTATTCTATGATATTTTTGTGTTCTTGTTTTTAAAATATGGTGAAGGATGTATAATGTTAATCTTTTTTCCATGACAGAATAAAATCAAACAAAGTGTTGTGCATGTTTAATATTGAGAATTATGCACTGACAAACATGTCACATATATCTCACATGTCATGTACTTGGTGTAAAACATTAAAGGATCAGATCAACCATGTAAACTTAAGTTAACAAACAACCAAACTTCGACAACAAAACCCCACCCAGTTTTATAGGGGTGTCTCCATTGGCCTCCCAGTCTGTTAATCCGTTCCCTCTTTATTCCGCTCCTGCCATTGGTCGGCGGTGACGACAATCCCGAGACGTGATCCCGCCCACCGAGCGGATCAAGTTTGAATGAACAACAGCAGTCTGTTGTAGAGGTGCTAGTTGCATTTGCAGTAATTATTAAAAGTGTGTATCATATCGCGGGGGCGCTGATCAAGGATGGACATGAAGAAAAGAATCCACCTAGAGTTGCGGAACCGCACTCCGTCAGATGTAAGTTGGCCTCACATCTCGCTGCTAATGTTTCACTCTCAGCTAATGGAGAATCTTTCGTGTGATGTCTTGGCGTGGGGATACAAAGTTTCCTCCAAGTTAAAAATTTGATGGTAGACGTCGGGTCACATTGTTGCTTTACAAACATGTTTACAGTGGGCAGGTCGCTGCAGGTACGCCGGGTGAACTTTTGTGCACGTCTTTGATGTGCAGTTTTAGAATGCTGCACAGCTTTTCATGCCAGCGGTATAAACAAGGCAAGCAGCACGAGAAGCCATATTTGTAACTTTTCATCTAAGAAACGTACCCCTTTTCCCATTCAAACCCCTATGGTATTGCTATGTACTCTTTGTTTGATGTGTTATTTGCATGCTGGGAGATGAATTTACCAGAACATTTAAGCCGTGCGCGTGGCGCGTTAAGGATGCGGATGCTCAAAGTCATGACATTATCAATGATGCATAAAGATCATAGCCACGATTTATCACCGTACAACTGCGTCCCACAGCTACAGTTACTCAAGCAGTCGTTTGAACTCGTTTATTTCTGCAGAAGTGCATCCAAACATAGTCGAACCTGCAGCCCCTTGCAGCCTGTATCTGGAGCCACAGTACGCACAGATGGCCGAAAGAAAGCAGTTAACATGGACCGTTCCCGACCACTAGGCTGGGCGAAAACCTATGGCTAAATCACAGAGACATGCTTCACAAACACCCCCACATTGTTATTTACTGCTGGGTGTGCATTCAGCCGTTTCACCGAGACTCGTGTGGTTTTTCGACGACACATCCAGCAGCCATAATGAAAACAAATGGTCGAGCCGCGTTGTTGTCGCTCTAGTTTTCCAGAACTAGGACAAGCCGCCATTTTACTGAGAAACAAAGGCAATCCGAAATACACCGAATATCCCGTTCATTCGACACAAACGACGACGGATTCATCATACCTTCCTATTAACAGTAGTCTATACACGCCTTCAGTCCAAACGGATACTGTTTAGCAGAAGCAACAATGATACGTTTGCCTGGCAGCTATCTAATGTGCCTCAGCTGCCCCTCCTACTCACAAATGACCCTGTGCACGACTCGTAGGGCTGTTTCTGCCTGTTTCCACTAATCGCTCTGTACCTTTCGCACACATCCTTCTCTACGTTTAAACTCGGTTATAAAGCGCTGCGCAGTGTCTATTTTTTTAAAATGAAAAAGTCACTAAATGTGATATTTACGTGATGGACTGAGAGCCAATGCATCGCGATAACTACTGCGTTATAATGTGTCTACGGATTATTGATGGACTGTTACGTTTTCATATCTTTGGTCCTCAGTGCTGATTGGTTGAGTCACGTTAAAGGCTGTGTTAATATATCCGATAACAGCACAATTGTGACTGCCTATCATCTATATTTTTTTATCAATGCACCGAACCAAAATCAACGCTCTTATAAATGCACTGTAGCTCAGTGTGTATTTATCATTGGCTATGTGAATGGATAACCCTTTGTTATTTGGTTAACAGTACTTTAAATTGACTCTGCAAAGTGACTGAAAAAATGAAGAATAAACTGCAATATGTGCCCCAATAAGTGTAGAGAAATATAAGTACAAAGTAACCTTAAAGGGAAATACTTCAGTAGGTACAAGTAGCTGAACATTTTATCCAAGTACCATATTTGAGTACATGTACTCAATAACCATTGGCAGAAGTGTGGATCTTTAAACCAAGTAAAACGGCTAAACCACACACTCAAAATACTCCATTAAAATAACAAGTCCTTCTTTGTACAAAAAATCCCCACAATTTTAAATACAATACATAAAAAAAGAAGGACAGTTGTGCAACATAATTCTTATTATTATTATTATTGTTATTATTGTTATTAGTATTAGTAGTAGTAGTAGTAGTAGTAGTAGTAGTAGTAGTAACCTATTGGGATACCTTTTCATTTTCTAGTCAGGAAACATACTTGAATGAAGCAGTAGCCTTTAGCAGTAGCAATTAAGTTGGCCATTTACCAGCATTATTTATTATGCAAACATGATCATTCAAAGAGACTTACAATTAGTAAAGTCAAACTTATTCTCAGTAAGAGTAAGAGCTTCTCATCAAAACTTTAAGTGCATCCCTCATTAATAATATAAAACTAATCAAAGATCTTTAACCTTGAAATAGTTTGGACTTAATATTCAGTTTCGGGAGTCAGAAAGGGAACACGTACTTTGTTTTTTCATGCATTATGTATTTGACGATTAGTTTTTTTGTACTATTCTGAAATTTGCTCTTCAGGTCAAAGAACTTGTTCTGGACAACTGTCGCTCAAATGAAGGAAAGATCGAGGGTCTAACAGATGAGTTTGAGGAGCTGGAATTTCTAAGCACAATCAATGTTGGACTGACATCAGTTGCCCACTTGCCGAAGCTAAATAAGCTCAAGAAGGTGGGTGTTTTTCTGCACAAAACAAGTCTGTTACTTAAGGCTTTGGGGTTTTGCATATTTTGATTTGTTTAAATGATCCACAGCTTGAACTCAGTGATAACAGGATCTCAGGAGGGTTGGAAGTTCTGGCAGCAAAATGCCCCAACCTCACACATCTCAACCTCAGTGGCAACAAGATCAAAGACCTCAGCACAATAGGACCATTGGTAAGTGAGACTCTGAAATATTTGCAGAACAATTCATGATATAGCAAGCAGCTGGCTTTAATTATTGAGCAAACTTGATTTTTCTTTTGACAGAAAGAATTGGGTACCCTTAAAAGTCTGGATCTGTTTAACTGTGAAGTGACAAACCTGAACGAATACAGAGACAATGTGTTCAAGCTGCTACCCCAGCTGACGTACCTGGACGGGTATGACAAAGACGACAAAGAGGCACCAGATTCTGATGCTGAGGTATACGCAGAGGGCTTGGATGATGATGACGACGATGAAGATGGTGAGTTTGAGGCCTCGCACACCCTTATGTGTTCTTTCTAGCATCTTGTAAGGTTGAACATTTCGCTAATAACGAACCACAAACTGGTGTCACCCAGATGTCGAGGAGGAGGAGTATGATGAAGATGCAGCACCAGGAGATGAGGAGGAGGAGGAAGGAGAGGAAGACGAAGAGGACAATGAAGAAGAGGAAGAGGAGGACCTCAGTGGAGAGGTGAGGGTAAATAATATTTGCACTCTAATGATAAAAAAATATGAATTCTGATTAAATTGTATTAACTTAACCTTGTTTCTGGAAGGAGGAAGAGGAGGAAGATTTGAATGACAAGGAGGTTGACGATGAGGATGATGAAGGTGAGTAATATTATGCCTGACTTTAAAACATAAGCTGTCTCCTTATTCCATACTAGTTGCTAAGTGTATATAATATATACACACCTTTATAGTATACATTTTTGGCAGTAAGTACAAAAGAAATCGACAGATTTCATGTTTTCAGTAAAACGCTTAACCTTGAGGCCCGTCAAACATATTGAATACATTTCCTTCAGTATAAAAACATTTGCATTTTTTTATTTATTTATAAAATATTTTCAATTTGTATGTCTAGCTTGCATGTTCCCTCCACCTCCACAACTATTGAGCAACAAAAGCAGTTATATTAAAATGTGTCTGGAAAGATTTTGTTTTAATAATTAAAAGTCATTTGTATCAAATTTGTCTTGCTATTAGAGAAAGCAGACTCAAATTATGACTTTATTATGACACAGCCAATTAAATGTATGAAGAGACAGCAATGTGTTATTCCAAAAATCCAACAGAAAAATCTCCACTTCTTGGAGATGTTTTACCACCAATGACTGTTAGTCCTAACTTTGTCTAACTGTGGAAAGCACCTCAATTTGTTTTGCACATTGTAACATGGTAGTGTAGTGCTTGGATTTTTTTCTTGGAGATTTTTTATTTGGTCTCTTCTACAATGTAAACAACCCACAAAGTCCTTAGCCTAAGTAGATAGTATACATTTGGGACTGAGCTGATTCAGTTTTCTTTCAAATGTTCCAACACAATGCAATGTAGTCTTGTTGAACATGTTGAGCTAACATTGAGATTGTCATAATAATGGAACCTGAAAAACAACTTTAATGAAAGACATGGATTTAATTTTAGTCTTTGCAACTCTTTAAATGTCACTTTAATTTTTGTAGAAGAAGAGCGAGGTCAGAAGAGAAAAAGGGAACTGGATGAAGAAGGGGAGGACGATGAAGACGATTGAGGGTCCTCTTGAAGCTAAGTTGTGAACTGTTAAACTTGTATCTCCCAGTCACATCCCAACAACCCCATGTATTTTTTCCCCGTTTCATATTGCAGTAGGAGTGGTTTTTGTTATTGGCCAGTCAGGTAGACGGGGTTGTCTGGAGAAATATGTTACATTTATGTACCTTTGATGCTCCCGTGTTCCAGTCTTTACAGTCCACTTTTATCTGCTCTGTGGACACCAATTTTATAATATCCAATAATGGCAAAGATAAACCTTTTTAAGAAATGTTTGTTTCTTTTATCATGTTGTGTAAGACTAGTTTCTGATTTTTATTTAAAACCCCCTTCAAAAGAAAATACAAAATAAAACAAAAAGAGTGCATGTCTAAACATTTTAAAGTCAAATACTGGATTTCATGTATGGCTGTCCTCTCCTCTTCTTAAACTTATTTTTGCATTCTACTTTTATCTTTTTTTTTTTTTTAAATGTAAGTTATGTATTTGTAGTGTCACCAGTATGCCAATACTCTCTGCTGTCCTGGTGTGAAACTTCTGTCTGAACATGCACAGTGTGACCCTCACAGGGCATATTTTTAAAATCTTAGCAAAAAAATGTCTGCCCTTGTCAAAGCCGCTCCTCCTCCTTAAACCCTCAGCTTTGATAGTTCGGAAATTACGTGTTCTTGTAAATACTGACCAAATCTATTTTTTTGTATTCTCTTTGATGACGGCAGACATTAAACAGACAACTGAGGTGAAACTTTGACTTGTAATAAGATATTAAATATGTATGCTGCTTTATCTAAAAAATGCAGTAGGAAATTTCTTGAATTTGAACATAACTTTGTATGCATAATCTTTCCATAAAGAGAAATGTTCAACATCAAAACTCATCCTCACTTTTCCCATGTTCTTTTCTGTGACACACAGGTGGCAATGTTTGAATTTGTGGTGGTAGTGTAGAGAAATACTTGATATAAACGGAGGTTACAACCGCAACTTATGTGCATTGAAATTTTATTGTTACAAAATGTAAACTCTGGAAAACGGTCAGTTATTTGGACTTTGTTTTCACTATTATTCGTACTGGTCAAATTGGCCTACCTCAGTGATTTTTCACTCCATGTTAAATCCACTGTCATCAGCCAAATTGTTTAATTTTCCTTCCCATTCACTTCAATAAATCCCTTTTTTATATACGTTTTGGAGTTTGTGGTCCTTGTGCAACATTGTCAAGTCAAATGCAAAGTGTATAAATGGTAACAGTTTTAGGTCATTGAATGGAAAGATGATCTTTTTCACATTGAGACGTCATACTGTTAATTCTATTAGACAAGACTCTTCACCAAAGACCAAGTCAATCACATTTAAACTGGGTTTAATTGTCCTTAAGCTGGGTTTAGTTGTCCAAAATGTAGTCAAGTTCAGTGCCAATCAAAATAGGTAGAACTACCTAGTTTACCCATGTCTAAGCCAAAATGCCGTTTTACTGTACAAGCATAAAAGCCTCTATATTGTGATTCCAGGTTCCCAAAGATATATTAATTAGTTTTTTGTCTTAGTCCTCAGTATACCTACACAAGAAGCCCCGACATAACTCCAATCTAACTTCACCTGTCTCTCCACTGCAGCTGATCCATCTCTGGTGGATCCTTTTGGCACTGTCTACTTTTTTTTAAGAAACACGTTTACCATTATAGTGTCACTGGTTCCAGTCTGCATGTAAAGGGCTTGTTTTATGGACCCTTTATGTTCCAACTATGATGTGATCAGGGAAGACTTGAGACCTTAACTTACTTTTTACCAACTCTTGGTACACATCCATTGTTTCTACATGAGGCCTTTTTCCTTATCTTAGTCCATCACTAATATGAAAGGCTGAATGAAATTGGGCCTGGGTTAAAAGACACACGGCATGTTGTGCAGAATGTTTGTCAATTGTTAATTAAGTGCCCATTTTACTTCAGTTTCTCACTGAGGGGACAAAAAAAATATGAAATGGTAAAATGTATGCATTTAAACTGTAATTTAACCTAAATTTGTTGATTGAACAAGTGAACAGCAGAGGTAGGTGACCTGGAGTCTCTAGAGCAAAACACCTACAGTAAAGCACATGTCACTCACTAATGGTGATATACTTAGTTTAAATGTTAAAGGATGGTTATTATTACAGTTTTCTGCACTGTTAGGTAAAGGCAAGATTATATTATATTTATTCCGTATTTGATGTTATGTTATTGGAGTCAGAACTAATACCCTCTAAGGAACAGTTTCACACATCTTGCACCAACTGGAAACATTCAGCAGAAATCTATCAAGCATCACAATCATTACTTGCGCAGCCACAGCATACAAAAAATGGGATTAACAAATATACATGTTATTAGTTAAAAAGGTAATTTGTGACAAATAAATAGAAGCAAATATACATTAACCCCTCCCAACATGGCCCTTAAACCCAAAACAGCCAGCAAAGCTTCGGTTGGGACTATACTGGAGGTAAGCAAGTCCACCACCTCTAAAAGCATGTCTCCCCTGCTGCGTTCCCACTTTTTAAATAAAAGAGTAAAATACTAAAGTGTGTGATCAATCCACTCTTCTTGGAAAAAAAGACTGCATACGGGTAGCTAATAGTCAGTATTGTAAAATCAATTTATAGCCAGTAACATCTGTTAGGTTGAAAAAAAAGGGACGGGATAATCAGCTCGTGAAAATCATGATCCAAGTCTGCAAAAGCTTTTGTCGTCTGTCAGGTGCAAAAATACTTCACGTCAGCCATTTTGAAATGATGCTGCAGCTCGCTGCAAACGGTGTCTGCAGCAGGGAGTAAGGCCTTGTGGAAGCAAAATAGGAGCCAGCGTGACAGTCTTTTTATCCTCCAGATTTGCCTCAGCAAAAAATGAGGATTGTGGTTTGGTCATTATAAGAGGTTGGGTTTTTTTTTGCGTAATGATCAAAGTATTGCATCGTGAATGGCCATGTAGGCACAGTGAGACAAACACTCTAGAGGTCTAGCAGAAAATATGCAACAACTGATCATAACACACAAGTGTGCTAGATCAAGAATAAGTTGTAAAAACATAGATAATACTAAATGGATTGGATCTCGAACAACCCTCATCGAGTTCATGTAAAGGTGGCAATCCATGAACACTGCCTCGTCTGCATTACTTATCACATTTGTTAATATTACTATTTTCCAGTAATTGCACCAGTTAAGACATTATCCAACACTTATCATATTAGTGTATGCATTTTGCAGGGCAGCAGGAATGAAGATACAATTTATCAAAAAAGAGGCTTAGGAGGGCTCAGAAGCTTGTTGGAGGTCAGAATTTGGGGCAAAGGAAGCAGCTTTGCCAGTCCAGGAAGTTGAGAGGTCAGACGTTGTTGGGGCTAACGTTCTTCAGGTTGTTGAGCTCCAGCTCCAGCTGGCGTATTCGCACATCCTTGGTGGTCAGCTCCTCCTTCAGCCGCCGCAATTCATCCTGCTGCCGAAAGAACATCCTCAGGAGCTACGCAAAGAAAACAAAAACTCCTGCAAGTTACACATACAATTATGGAAATGTGAACAGAGGAAATTCTTAGAATGTAAACAAATGGAAGACACGTATAGTCACTGCAAAAAGCTGAGGCAGATTCACTCAAAGACAACTTTTACACTAGAGGAACAGCAGGGTAGAGAAGTGGCTGATGTGTGAAGTCACAGCATTATTCAGCACACACCTCGTTCTCTGTCCTGGGTGGTACATTCTCTAGCAGGTCGATCCCATTCACTACCACACTCTTCTTTTCCTTCACTGGGGCCTTGAACACTAACTGGTTTGGTCGCTGGTAACCCTCCTTCAGGGACATCAAGACTGGGTCTGTTCACATAAAACAAGCAAAATAATGTGAAAACCATCAAAAAAGCACAAACAGGCTTAAAGGCACTGCTCACAAATACAAAAATACACATTTTACCAGGTTACTACAGTGCTATTCATTAATCTTCATTATTTTGTATATCATAAGTAATCTTGATCTCTGAAAAGAGCGATGCTGTTGAGTTTTTGAGATATATTTTTTCTATTACCATGCTAGTATATGTATTCCTGAATAGCACAACAGTTAACAGGGAACATTTTGTGACTTTGGATTGAAATGTCCCTTTAGGATTTTACAGGTCAAACATTTCTCAATTCTCTTTGTTGGTCTTAAACCTAGTCCGTCTAACTCCTATATTACTGACAACCTTTTAACACGTGGACAACCATATGTGCCTCCAATACCTGGTCTGCAAACCGGAATCTGTAGTTTTTCCAATAAAAGATTCTCAGGATTGTTTGGGGATAAAAAAAGTGTGAAATGACAGAAGGTAATGCTCACTCTTGATAAGGCAGTCTGTTATGCTTTATTATGACAAAACTGTTAAGAAAAAACATCTTCACCTTATGGATTTAGTTTTTAAGGTGCTGATCTTGTAATTGAAAGACCTCACAAATTGCAAATCAGAATTGGAGTTAGAGTATAAGCTTAATTCTAAGGAAATATATTAGGGAGTTAGCACACAAAGCAGGATGATCTGTTGATCTAAGATTAAGATCTTTGCTTAACATCAGTGTATATTTGGCAAAAAGTGGATTCTGTTAAATGTTGTGTGTCTAAAGTGATGTTTACCTCTATTAATGCCGCTCAGCCATTCGCTTGCAGACAGCGCAGGTTCTGTTCCCGCGGTCATGGGGTAGATGTCCTCCTGGTATGTGTCCGACTGCAAACCAAGACAAATACATTCTTGTTTTTTTGATTAGATTTGCTATTTGAGAAAAAAAAAGGTCATATTATGTCATCTTGAACAACATTTCATGTTTTAAAGCATGACATGTAAACTCTCTGCATTGGATTGAAAATATTCTTTATCTACACCAAAGGCTTCAACGAGGACTAAGAAACTTAATGGCCCTTTCTTTCTGTTTTGCTACCCTTGTAAATCAAACCAGTAAATGTAAAAATGATGCTTTTACATTCAGATTAATTACCTCTCCTAAATGACTCTCAGCTCTGATTACCTTGCTGTGTATTTCTGCTAATAGCATACCGGACTACTCTACTGTATTTCAAAGAGTTTCCAAGAGAGGTTGATTAAAGCCACATTAAAAACCTATGGCTATTTAACCCATTATGTGCTGATTAATTGCAAAATGGATTCCGAAATAATTAACAATCAGAGAATAGAGCAGAATCTGTTCATTGCATTATTATTTTATACCTACTCACCCTCCTCGGTACAATCATCGAGATGGGTTCGATCAAACCCTTCAGGGTGACAAGCTTGTAGAAGCGGAAAACCTCGCACGCTCCCACGTCCAGCCCGTGCTTCGGCATCACACCTGCAGACAAGCATCAGAATCAGTGGTAAAACAACCTTTATGACATAAGAATTCAAGGCCAATTGGAGTCAAAAGAACAACAGAAAATTCAACCTGCTGCGATGTGACATGATGTTAGTGGAAGTCATAAAGCTACACTGAGGGAATGGATTTCAATTAATCTGCCTAATTTTTCCTTCAATTCATTTCATCCTTTCAGCCTTGTAGCACCACTTTCAGAGAAGTAAATCCATCCTGCCATCCCTAAAGACTGCTAATGAAGTGGGGAGTATTTGTAACTCGGCTCTCAGCAGGAGAGATCATATTTGCTGACTTACCGAGTCCTTTCTGCGGCGCCGGGGACCGGAACTCCATTAGGTATTGTAAGTATGGCTTCTCTGTGGTAATCTCAAAGTACCGGATGTTGCCGTCGCCCTGCCAAGGCAGCAGAATGTGTCCGTTACACTACAGTTCAAGAAGTATCTCTTTAAATGTATAACCACGTCACATTTTGTAGCATTCAGCTTAGTTTAGCCTCATCTCATTTGGTGCTTTGCTCCAATTCCCAAAATAAACGGTGGCATCTTAGATTTAAGTAGTTCTTTATTTTAAATTGTTAATGCTTTGCCTACAATTTTTAATTACTGAGTTTTTTTTTCTAATTAATAAAGGGTGTTGAATATTAGAAAAGTGAATATGAATGTCTTTTGGATCAAAATATAAATACTACACTAACCCTCCAGCATCAATTATCAGACTCGTTAGTGTTCAATCAAATCTGTGCAGCAACCAGGGAGAAATGTGTGATTGGTGTCAAATATAAGGTATAAAAACATTCTTCAATCCAAATTTGATACTGACATATACAAATGACTTCTTATCGTGTTGACTTTTAACTGTTTGTTCACTTTATTTAGGGGGACTGTTTTTTGTTAATGGGATGCAATATGGCCACATTTTATAATTTATTTTATATTTTTAATTTATGCATATTATGTTTGCATGGTCTTGGCACTGACATGTGTAGCTCATTATTTAGTTTGGTATTTTAATTTTTCCTCTATGTCTCTACCCTGTTTCTCAGTGAGATAAATGCATTAAAATAAAAACCTTAATGTGCGGTACAGTTTTGTTCATTTAATAAATGTCAATATCTATCTGAATAAGGTCAATCTTAAAGTATAATGCAGTCCTTAGAAAATAAATTCCTTGTTGTGACCCAGTGATAGGCAGCACTGACCTTGCCTGCCAGGTACAACATGTGTGTGTCAGCATCATAGAAAGGAAACAACAGCCCTGAGAGGCCATCTATGTCCTCCTCCACAATTGGCATAGACAAATCCTCCTAGAAAAAGAAACACACACAAATGGGAATTAAACACACACACACACACATACACACACACTCACTCCACCCACTCTGACGTAACATAGGCAGGCCATATGGGGGTGTTGTCTGACCTGGTCCCAGAGAGCGATCTGCCGGGTGTTCCAGCGTGAGACCCCTGTGGTGAGCAGTCGCTTCATGTTGCCCAGAAACACCACCCGGTTCACGCGGTGGTTCTTACAGCTGGCTTGCTGGTGGAGCAGCACACAGAGAGACAGCGTTCATAATCAAATATCATTGTAAATCAGTAGGTGACCCTAATAAAGTCTGTATTAGTCTGTTTACCATATTAAAATCATGTGGTAAACAAGTGGTTCAGTCGATGTGAAACACATCAAAATTAGTAACATTTTTAACACAAGCAGTTGTTCCCCCAATGTTCAAGCCCCCACAGAAATAGCAGCCTCCTCCTGCTGACCTGAAGGACGGCCCCGGAGCGCGGCTCAATGACTCGCAGCTTCTTGTCTTTGCAGCTGGTGGCCAGCAGGCTGCCGTCAGTGTTGAAGGACATGCTAAGGATAACGTCAGTGTGGCAGTCGATCATTTTCACCGGCTCTCCGATCTCCAGGTTCCAGATCAGGATCTGAAACAGGATGGAGGGAGGGAGAGTTTAGGTGGAGCTGTTGGATTGCTGTAGAGCTTTATTCACTGGTCTTATTATGTTGTGGGCTTGTTACTAGAATTTGACTTTGTTTTTGTGTGTAACTAACACATCTGACTGTAGTCTCTTCTGATATTCAAGATGAATGTATCATAGTTACATTTCCCAAACTCTGATCTTTGGCAATCACTTATCTATTTTAACAGGTTGTAAATGAAAATTATAAACACACAGGTGTCAATTAGTGTTTTAGGAAATTCTATTAATCGTTCAATCGTGCAAATATTTGGCATTTGTGCTTGATAAATGCCTTAAAAAGATGTTACAACTTAAATAACTGATTAGTCTAACACAATATCATAAAATAATTCTTTCAAAATTAACTAAAAGGCACTCTGAAATAAGCCAAGTGACACGTCTTGACAATATCTAACCGTATTTGAGGTTCCAAGAAAGATGGTTTTATATAACCTGTATTTAAGAGTCAGTTAAAACAATGAGATACTCATAGTGATTTCAGTGTTCTTTGCCTGTCTGAGCTTGGTTACACGTTACTGTGCAGTACCTTGTAGTCATAGCCGGCGCTGAAGAGAATGCCGCTGCTGGTGGGGTGCCACTCAATCACACCCACCCGCCTGCTGTGGCCGTACAGCTCCAGCACCGCCTCCGTCATGTTGCGCCTCAGACCGCCCTCTGGGATCTCCCATACTCGCACCTGCCGCGTTAACATTAAACAGTAAACAGTAAACATAAAGTATCCAAAATGCTAAATAAATAGTGCAATCACCATCACACACACACACACACACACACACACACACACACACACACACACACACACACACACACACACACACACACACACACACACACACACACACACACACACACACACACACACACACACACACACACACACACACTTATAGAACAGGTCAATAAGTATGTACTGTATATAAGTAGGATTTTGTCAGAGGCCACCTCATATGTTTTTTTTAAATGACCGCAATCAACATAACACAGCTAGAGATCCCTCTGATCAAAAATAGCTCACGGTATCAATGCTGCCCATTGCATTAGGATTAGTCTGGATTACAGATATGGCTAGAGGCTCTGTGTTGGTCCAGAGGAGATTATCCGTCAACAAGTGAAAGTACTTTACAGGACACAGTGCTGCATGGCTTTACTGTACACTAATGTAACAGGTGCATGGGGAAAAAGGCCAGCAGTTTCTTAGTATGCTTGCAACATTTGAGATTAAGAGTGATAGTGATTTAGATTTGATATTGTGTCGAATAGTCAGTGACTGAACAGCTCAAGGATTTGTGACTTGCACAAAGGCATTTCACATCCGTCATTTGCCATTTTTAGCCCACTTGCTCACAATAACAACCGCAGCAGCAGCTGCAAGGCGAAATCCAATCACAAGCCTGTGTCCAGTACCAACTCTCTTCATCACACACCCGCCGGCCATAATGATTTGATGATCTCTTTGCCTTCTGAGCCAGTGGCTGTCATGAGTTCACAGATTAATTTCTTTTTGCACATCTTCAAAGTCTCACAATACTATATCCCTCCATAATCACCTTGAGCCTACCTCGTAAAAAACATTAACAATAAAATAAAGTGGGTCACTTACCGAAGTATCCTCTGAGCAGGAGGCTATGATGTTTTCAAAGAAAGGATTCCACTTGATATCCAGCACATTGCCTTGGTGGCCACACACTTTTGGGTAATGTGAGTCTAGGCGGCCAGACTGAAACAGAAAAACAGAAATTGTTATTTTGCATTTACTTTTTATGTAGCATGTTGCTGAAAGGAATGAATGACACATTTATTAGTAGGTATGTGAAACATACCATAATCAAGAGATTATATAATAATGTAAGTGGTAATTGAATTGAAAAACATTTCTTTTTTTATTAAATAAGAATAGTAATGATAGAGTCTGTACTGATCTTCTAGGAGCATTAATGAACACATTTTATTGATGTGAACATGAAAGACTCATCTAACATAATACAATTTTTAATTTGCATCAGAGAGACGATTTAATAAATCCTGAATGAAACAAAGCAGACCAGGTTATTGAACTGGGACGTCTGAGGCACATCTTTGTTATTGCAATAACCGTCAGAGTCCACAGAGTGGCAGTGGCTCACAACAACAGGGGACTGACACCTCGAAATGTCGGTCATGAATGTTTGATGTAACTTCAATCCACTGACCTATTTTCTTATTCCCTCAGAGATTTGTTGAGGAGCGTCGGGTCATGCCTCAGTGAAATCCTGTGTGTGTTTACATGCACTGTCCTTACTGAACCCTGAAGATTCACTCCAGCTGTTATCAAGCCGGACTCTGAACTCTATCAACCGTTCTATAGTATACAAAATATAAGAAAGAATGACAACAAAATGTGGCAAACAGAATGCATTACTGTTTGCACCCTGGTGTCAGGATGCAAACAGTAATGGATTCCCTAAACTAAAAGCAATACATTTTTTTAAAAGCAGGACGCTAAATTGCAAATCATACAGCGTCAAGGCTTGAGGTACTGAATGTTTAGGTTATGTATGTGTTTGAATGACCGAATGGCAATGAATGGCAAATTATCATGTAGTGTATACCTACAATGCTCAATATTAGCTTGCTACTGACACCAAGCTGATAATTTAAATAGCTATAATAATAATAATATCAGTATATTCTCAGCACCATACAAAAAGATAGAGTAAATACAAACATAAACACAAATACCATGCTGATCAATAAATAGTTTGGAATGTAATACTTGTAACTTATCCAACAAAAATCTCCAAGCAGTAGGTGTGCTAATAGAAAAAAACATTGTTTCAAGTTTGCCAAAGTGACTGGCGTCTCAGCTAACAAGATACGTAGCATGTGCCAAAAGCAATAGACACAAAGATCTGCCAAACTTTGACAACAATTTAGTGGGACATAAATTCAGTCAATAAAACAGCCAAGGATAGTAGGAGAAAGTGTGACTCTTTAACATCACTCCCCTGATATTTTCGGCTAACTTTGGACCACAAAAGCTTCTCAGGACAATCCAATACAAACTCAAATGTACATGTACAGATGTACATTTTGTAAATTTATTAAAAAATAAAAACGTAAACAAGTTGGTAACGTGATAAGCTAAATCCGAGACACATTTTTCTATTAATGTGGATGGCCTCAAAACATTATTAATATGGGACATGAGGGAGTCCTTTTTAAAATGGAACTAATTACCTGCAAAGAAATAATGTCTGTGGGGATCCAGAGGGTTCAGGGGGTATTATGAGAACATCAGAAATTGAAATGGAAGATGATTTGAATAAAAAATAGCTCTCTTTCTACCAAAATTAGAGTATAAAACAACGTATGAACGAAAATAGTGTTGCTGACGTGTATCTGGATGACTAGCAGGAAATAGAAGGATGTGGATTAGGACTATTGTCTTTCCGCAGCTCATTTCCTCAGATGAGCACTCCTGGAGTCAAACAGATGTGCAGGCCGAGCAGCTGCATTACACCAAAGGCACCACACTGCAATCGCTAACAACCGTTATTGATCTTTAATTCCCAATAAATCCTAATTACTGCTGTTCCGGGATGTTCTAAAGGCAGTATTTTATGACTTGTCTGGCTATAATACAGTTTAATGTAGTGAATGAATTGCAGAGGGTGTTATGTTAGCAACTCATTTGGATTCAATAATGCAAAATTGGCAATTTGGACTTTTCTGTCCTCCTTGTCTTTACTGAACAACTCAAGAATGCTGCAGCTACACATCTCTGTTGCTCCATGCTGATGTCAATCACTGTAAATCTCAGCAGAGGAAAAAGAACATGCTGAGCCATGCTTATCAAACTGAATTGCTGCTGCTGTGGTTTTTCTCATGTTAATGGTGCAGTTAGTGCATTCATGTTGTATGCACCAGCAGAATGGTCTGCAGTATCTTGACTCTGTAGTGGAGTTTTCTAAAAATGACTTCACCGTGATATGAATAACATCCTTAATCATGAATATTAGCGTTGTGCACAATATGCTGTAAACTCCATCTCTACATATAAAAAGCCATTAACCAATGTACACTCTTAATACAATATATGAAGGCAGTGTAGGCATATTTACATATCCTATCAAATATGACATTAGTTCCTGCTGGTGAACAGACAACAAAGCAGAACCTTTAGTTAAGATAAACTGCAGAACTACGTTTATTTTAGGTAAGAGATGAGATTGCAACAGCTTCAAGTATTTTCATTGTTGATAATCATGCTGTTTTCCTTTCAATATGAATTGGTTGGTTGATAAAATATCAGAAGAAAAGTGACACTTAAACTGGCACCAAAGAGTCATTAGCATTTTTTCCTGGCAAAAAATACAAATGCTTATAAGTAATTAAAAGATCATTTAGAATGAGTAGTAATGGCAGCAACGATTTAAAAAGCACCACACCCACTGCACTCTCTTCCTTTGTCTGAGGTGATAGAGAGGTGTTTGTAACCTCATGATGTGATTTCTGGGCCGATGTGTGCCAGGTGGTGCCATCGGTAGTCCTTCCCCTTGCTTGTGGTTTCGTCTGGGGCAACCATATGTCCGTCTCGCCGGCTGTCATCATATGTCTCACACCTCGCCATTAGCCAAGCCCACACACATCAGATTGAATTACTAATGAAAGATCAGGAGGAGGTCATTTTAAGTGTTCACAAATATTAGGGGGCCTTAAGATTTAGCTTACAACCTTGTACAAATATATGCAAGTAATTTTTTACCAGTTGATATCATATAATTGGACTCAACAGATGGCCTTTAGATGATGTACTTAACACTGGAGACAGCTATTGATTTTGGTAAGTGGGACTGGTGACATTAACAAACCTCTTTCCAATTAAGATTTAACCACATCCATCGATTTTGCAGGTTAATTAACTTTTGATAAGCTAACTCTGTAGCCTAAACATTAAACATCTTGCACTAGAATATGCATTGTGTACAGCACAAATACACTGTTAAAGAATCCCAATGCGTTTATGTTTGTCATATCGATGATATATTAATCAACATCACAAATAAGTGACCACTAGCCTATTAAAGACAAACAAATAATCCTTCACCACATATTAAGCACCAACAAATTAAACACAAAATATAATTAGTTTTTAATATTCGTCCTTTTATCTATTACAGGGAATTACTTAAATGTGTTGATTTGTTGTTTTGATCAGTCCTTCATCCCACAGAAGCTGTCAGCTCTTCTGCTGCTGCTGCTGAATATGAGAAATGCATTTCTGACCTTGTCAGCTCAGCAGAGGAAATGCTTAAGTGCGGAATGAGGAGGAAATCGATCAAGTATGCTCTTTAGAAGGGTCATGGATAGAGTCATTACACAGCATAAAAACACCACTTGTGAAATATGAGGTGAGGTGAGGTATTATTTCACCTTTATTCAAAATAGGTTCTTTAATAAAGTATAATAATCTCTTGAAAATAAGATTTAGCAAGGTCTTTATTGCAACTTAATATCACTGTAGGATTTTTCCGACTCGTAAAACTTTATTTCTTCATGACTGGACTGACTAACAAGAAAAAAGTCATTTGATGCCATGCAGCTTTTCTTCATATTAAAAAGGTCAAAACAAAGGGAGTTTCACAAACAAGAGCTCTGCATATTAACTGCCCAGAGAACTCTGAGTATTTCCTGCAGCCTCACCAATCTTAAAAGCCATATCTGAGATATCAGTGTAGGTGGACAAAATGACAAACAGTCTTAACAAAACATAAATTACTTTATGAAAAGGTTATATCAGGATGATGCCCTTGTTATGTACTTGCTTGCTTATATGACACTATTAAATAATGAATTTAGATATAAAGAAAAGAATTTAAAAGCTGACATTATCTCAGCGCTTCACACCAAGTATTATCACTAAAAGGTCTCTTTCCACGGCTAAAGAGCAAAGCTCCAGATGATGTAACGTAAAATGTCGGTCTCCCTGTTTCTTATAGCAGAGGCTGAATACTTCTTCCGCCTGATAACAGCTTGACTCGACTCTGCCTGGCAGCCAAGAGCTTTTTTAAAGTACCTTGGCAGCGCCACTCTTAAAGGGGCAACACACTCTTTTTATGGTTTTTCAGATCTACACTGTGAACTACAAATTGAAGTGAGAGGTGAATTACATCAAATTCCTTTGGAAAAATAACACTTGCGTGTGTCCCACAGCAATAACGACATATCAACAAAAACATCAACTATCAGCCACCCATAGAAAACACGTGCCAATTACATGAGCAACTCAATTCATAATTGGCACGATATCAGCATTTTGAAACTAATTTATTCTCTCTTTATCAAACACAATATCATCACCACATATAAACATGTGAGAAAACATGATATTAATTAAGCCCAGTTTTTGGAAAAATGACCTTCCAGTAAAGTGTTAGACGATTTATCAGTTTACAATCTGCATAATACCGTCAGATGTGCCACTGCCAGGCTTATCTTCCACATTAGAATCTGCAATGATGTTGTGTAATGATTAATCCAGCAACAGAGAAGAGCATGTTCAGTAAATACAGACACATTCACTTTTCCTGTGGAAAATAATTTCACACTTTCCATAGCAACAGCAGCATGTTGTGTTGTTAATGGGAAATACCAGTATGCCTTGATGTTGGCATTTCTCCCCTTTCAGAATTTATCTTAAGGTTCTGGCTTGAAGATGTAAGACTGGCATGCTCTGAAGTAGCAGGGAGGCTCCCTGGCGAATTTGTGGGGATCATAATTATGGACCCAAACCCTAAACAGATCTACCTTCATGTTCTTCACCATCCGAAAGCTTTGACGCAGTAAGTCACTTAAGTTTTTATTTTAAGTAGTTTCAAGGACCAAATACTTTCAAAATACAAATCCAATCACAACTGAGCATTTTTTGAGGACTCCAAAGAGGAAAGACCCCCTTTGTCTTTGAACCTGTAAGCATTTAAATACTATTTGTTTTAATATTTTCATTGTAAATGTGTGTTGCCTGTGCACCAATACACCAAGTAAATATTCCCTGTATGTGAAAACGTACTTGGCAATAAACTGGATTCTGGTTCAGATAACAACAAACAGCGAATGGTGGTGTTGCCAGTTACCTGGGGCACAGGTATGACGATGAAAGAGCCGCCGCCGGCACTCTCGGTGACGACTGCCAGGAACTTGGAGTTGACGGCACAGAAGTGGTTGTCATGGACGTTCTTGGTGATGGGGATACCGTCGAAGCAGTGCTCCCGGTTGCCTACTTTTCCGTAGACATTTCGAAACTTGGAGCTTCGGTAGGTTGGACGCCATGACATCTGAGGAAGATAAAGAAATACATAAATAAGTAATTAACAATTATTTGCAGATTTATAAATGTATATATTTCATGTGTCATTGTTAAATTGTTGATCATCTGTTGATGCAATGTTGAAAAATGGCCATCCGAATTTCCCACAGTGACGTTTTGCTTGTTCTGTCTGAGCCCCAAACTATTCAATTCATCGCCTATTGTTTTAAAAGTTTAGTAAATATTATTGCTTAGCAAAATACAGTAATGATAACAACTTTGACCTGTATTTGACATCCAGTTAATGGCTGTGTGTACATTGTATCATTGAAGTTGCATGTTTAAAATGAAAAAGTATTTGGTGTGCCCGTTAAACATTTTTAACATTCTGTGGAAGAAGAGAAGAACATTTATCCAAGATAGGACTCTAACTTAATAAAATGTAATGACACTGCCAGAGAAAGTTATCTTTATCCTTTATGCATTGTTTACAAGATGTGATGATTATAATGCAGACAGAATGAATGTTGGCGAATGTCAAGTTCCCATCTACCATACCCACAGTTTGGTGAGCTGTCTGTGCAGACACGATAACTGTCACACATTCGCTTGTGGGAAATCGTCCAAATTAGTCATGGATGTGAGACTTTTGAAGGGTGAAAACTGTTCAAATTGTATTACAGCCCATGATTAGTGTGTCAAGAAGGAATAGCAATAGAACAGTTAAGACATTTCTTAAAAATTAAATGACAGGAAAAGACAACTGGTTAAACAAATATGAAATATTGCAGTATGTCTGTAGTTAGTAACTCTATTTTGGCTCACATGGATCTCATACAACAAAAAAGCAGCCTTTGTTTGCACCCACTGCACACAACAAAGGAGGAGAAGTGGTTACATCTGACTCAAGGAGCTTTTTTTGTCTGTCTCTCAACCACAAGAATGCATTGACAGAGCTTAATTTTTTTGGCCGTGAGCTGGCTCTGTACAACAACTTAAAGTTTGACTCAGATACAGGAAGTAGATGTCAAATGCCCTTTGTCCCGTCAGGCAACATGTCTGCGTTTTTCTTATGAATGTGGCTACACTCTGGGAAATGGGATCTGTTTATGAGTATAAATCCCAGTGATATCGGTTCATAACAGGAACTGGCAGGACAGGATTTAGGACTCTTGTCAGATCAGCGTTGCTGGATGACATCAGGCAATCCTCTATTCAGCATTGTTCTTGGGATGAAGAGGGAAACTGGTGGGAGTGGTGTACACATGCAAATAGAAACATCCTCAGACCATGCGGCTGCTATTGTCTTTCCCCGTCCCTTTCAGACTCAGACCAGACTGAAGAAATTACATCCAGTAGGCAACAATACTGTGGCTGATCACTTTGCCCACACCACAGCTCTCAAATGTTGCAGCTGTGGTGACATTGCAGGAGTACATTTAATATGCAATTACAGTGTCAGCACATTTGTTTTAATCTTGAACTACGTATGGTGCGGAGATAATGTAATCTCAACTCCATTTTATTTCTCCAAAAGCTATTAAGTAATTACTCTTTCAGGTCAAGATTTTAAATAATTTATAAATAAAAACCATGTATTGTAATATAGTTACTACTTGTCAAGAATCTAAGTCTAAAAAATCTTCAAATAAAAAGGCCAATGACACAAATTACGAAGGAAAAGAAGTTCATTGGTAATACAGATGTTTCTGTTTCTTGTGGTTTATTTATCCTAAGGAAGCAAACACAGAACAAAGAAATCATGGCTCCTCATGTCTCTTTTGCTCTGTAAAAACCCCAAACATAGACTCTCAAAGGTGCATGCTGGTCCTATACCTCCCTAAAGCCTTGCAAAACTAAGAATGAGAAGATTATAATAATGTCATAATGAAGAAAGTACCTGAAATAAATCCAACAGTCAAAACAATCTGAAAGTCAGTTTGTATAATGATTAATTGTAATTGTTAACTTGTAATGGCATACTTTAGTTTGACATACACTGAAGTTATACTACTTTTATTTGAGTAAAGGATAAAAGTACTTTTGTAACCCCTCATTAAATGAATTTGCTTTTTGTTTTTTTTTATATATTTGCTTTCAGACTGCTGATCACAAAAATTCAACAGTGAGCTGATCATAAGCAGCGTGGAAACATCTCACCCTCATTCCATTCAAACACAGATTGACTACTCCAGAACCACGGCTGTATGGGTAGCATAATAGCAGCTTGTTAAATAATTAATGCAGAACAGAAGAGCAGCAGAAAGCGCCCTTCAGGACGGTTAGACGAGACTTGCCTGCCTTGAGCTCTCTTTACAAGGATGCTCATTCATTGGTCACTGGGGTATGGCACAGAGAGGATATCTGTGTGTGTCCGGGTCTGTCTAGTCTCACGAGGTTTTGCAGTATCAAAACACACACACACAAACACATGAGGAGCAGGGGCGTGCACACATACACAAAACACAACAAATCAGAGAAAAATAAAACAACTTGGTATTCATTGAGGCACATCACAAGACCTTCGGGTTGAGATTCCCCCCACATTTTGTAAAGTTAAATATATTTGGGCATATTCTCAAAAGCTTTATGCCAAGTTCGACAAATTACTTACATAACTGGTTACCTTACACATGTTCTCATAACAATCACCTTGAAAATGCCAGCTTACCTTCCCAGTGTCCTTTCAGTGACACTAGTCACAGACTTGCTGTGGCCTTCTCACACTGCAAACATCCACACTCCTTTCTCAGAGAGCTGCAACAATCTCCTCTCTTCTTTCCTTCCTTCCTTCCCCTTCAAATCCAAGCAGTCAGCCTGTGTCTCATTCTCTCTCATGTTTTTCCTCCCCCCTCCCCTTTAAACTCTCTCTTCTCCTCCTACTGGTACTGATAGCTGCAGGGCTAGCACTCCCCCCTTTCCTGCTCTTAGCCTTCTCTCCCATCATGCCACTCAGTCAGCCCTCTGTCTCTTTCTCTTCTAAAGTTCAGGCTTCAGGCCAGCCAGAAGTAGCTATTCAGCTTCTCTCCTCTCCTCCCACCGCCTCTATGGAATCACAAGGCCTTTCTAGGCTGATTTTCTAACACTTCCAGCAGTTTTTACTCCTCTCTTTATCCTCCCCTCTTAAAATCTCTTATCTTTACTCTAATCCTTAATAGGAAAACTGCCAAGGTTTGGTATCGACAGGTGGACGCCAGAAAGAGTCACAGCAACTGTGGATCTTGTTATCAACTACATCACTTCCAGATACAGGGTGATTATATTTAGTTTTAGTACAATGCAACAAAGACCTTCACACTGTTGCTTACAAAAAGGTGAAACATTAATAAAGAAGGAATTTGGAAAACATATTTTGTAGCTCAAATAAAGTTTCATCCATTTCTCACTGTCTGCATACAGTAGCTCACTGTAGTAGCTATATTCAGAAATTCAATATCTGCTCTTTGAGCTGTTTTTTTTCTTTTTGTGTGTCTAATGGAAACCTGAGAGCAGCTGATGGGACGGGAAGAACTCTCCCAATTTTAATAATTCAAATACTGTTGTATAAAAGCAGGTATAATTCTTCCCAGCATTTAATTATATAAATGTAGCTGCTAATGAACTAAAAGTATTGTTAGTTAGATTTAATGATCATGTAAAGTTAAAATACAGAGGACACAATTTGTATTTTGTCTTGTGAGAAAAATAGTTGATTTTCTTACACTTATTCTATAAAACAGGGCTAGGGTTTTATTTTTTCTTATTCATTGTAACTAGTTGTTCCTGCTTTTAAAAACATATACTATTAACATACAAATACAGCGTTACTATCACTATATGTACATAGGAGCTGTGTGGGAATTAAGTATCATGTATGTATGGGTAGTTTGACCATCATTGTTCTTTGAACCCAATGGGGTCAATAATTTCATTTTATCTATGAAATACACTGGGCCTCTTTGCCTGGAATATGTGAGACAAAAGATATAACCTGTACTACACTTGACTTTAAAATTTCACAGTATGTTTATAGATTTCATTGAGACATATCATTGTCTGAGTAACTCCAGTTTCTAAATCACAGCTTGTTCCTCAACAGAAACGCCCTGAAGTTTCTGCTCTTCATGACTAGCTGTTTCTAAATGACCCTGGCCAGATCGATTCCTGAGGCAACTGAAGCAGGTGTTATACTGAAAATTGCCTCCCCTGATGTTAGTCTGTTTGTTTGAAATAAGGGTGGAGCCCTACAGGTTCACCACGGAGGGGTTTTGCCTTGGCCTCTTGGCTCGGTGTGTATCTGTGTCTGTGTGTAGTATGCTAGTCTTTATGATGTGTTGTACATGTGAGTCCGTTTATGTGCCTGAGTCCATGTCTGACCATGTGTTGTCTGTTTGCAGCAGTATACATTTACTGTAGGGTTCAAGGCTGCAAGGCAGACCACTCCAGAGACCAGAGTGTGTTTATTGAGCTCTTTTATGTCTTGCTTCAAGATACTGCTGCTGCTCTTTGCACACTCAATCCCCCCCATTTTCCTCCCTTGGCTTTGATGTTTAAATCCTCTATCTGATACCCTGAAAGGCAACAAATACTTATGTCTCAGTTACAAAAATCACCAAAATATGAAACTAACTGTCGAACAGCAACAAACCAAAAAACTAAATACTTGGCTATGCTCCATCATGCCAGCTGCAGTCCAACGTCCATTTTCTTCTCAAACTATAATCAGTCAATGGCAGCATACTGACTCATTACAACCAATAAAAGGACATTCAAACTCCACCAAATCACATCAATGGCTTAGATTATTCTAATCAAGAGTTCTCAATGATGGTGCCAAATAAGGAAGTAGAGCTATTTGAGCTCATACTCAAAAGATACAAAAGGGAAATCAGCATGTCTTGTCACTCAGACATGGTTAAGTCCTGTCAAGCCACAATGTCATGTTCTGTCCTTTCTTCCTTCCCTTGGCAGCGACACTGTACAGTCATTTATGATGACTTCCCTTCTCTGCGAGGAGTAAATATCACAAAAAGCGAGACATCCTATTGGCTCTTTTTTCTCTCAGTGTGAAGCGCCATGTTACACAGGAAGTATCACAGCTTGGCTGAAAGAGAAGGAATATTTTGTACACTGCTATGGCAATGCCTGATGGGAAAACAATAGTTCTAAAATGGCTTTTGTGTGTGTTGTTAGGCGGCAGATTATTAGAGAAAAGTATTTGCATTTTACCCGCTGTCAGCTGAAAGTCAACAGCAATCAAGGTCAGTACAAGCGCTGCAATACTTGAAATTCTCATAGAAGCTACTTTGTATTTCTTCTTCTCGCCCACAAACCAATGGTTCTTTAACTTGATCACCATGTTGTTGTTTTTTTAAATAGCAGGTGTGATTTATGCTGAATTATGTTAAGTATGGAAAGTAGCTACCAGGAACAAAATGCAATTGTCTAGAAAGACCTGTTAAAGATATGTCCAATGAAAAAAAAGAAAATGTTGTATAAGCAGTTGGAACGGAGGCTAGGTGCGACGTGACATCATGACTCTCTATAAGCAAGGCATTAAGCAAATCAAGTTAAATTCTGTGTTTGGCAAAATAGACTGGCAGCTGTTAGGTCATGTGAGAAATATATGCAAAAGTATCTCAAACAGATGACAGCCATGCATCCACCGTTTGCTTACAGCATCACAAGCACACAAAAGTGGTCAAAGGCACAGCTCACTCTGCAGGCCATGGCAGCTGTGAATAAGGGGCCAATGGAATAAAGTACAACAGTACAGAATAGATTTAACACACCTGCTCCAGCTGAATGAAGTGAATCCATCTGGATTTGTGTCTGTATTTCCAGATGGCCAGTTCAGGAATGTTGGCAAGGTAATAATTTTATTCAAGCACACATTAATTTCCATCCTTTGAAAAGAGAGGTCACAGCAGCTCTTGGAGCTCACTCAGTCTCCATTATCTGGCCCATTAATGTCCATTATATCAATTCTGGAGTTTCTCAAACAATTAAGAAGACAAACAACACACCAGAAATGCTCAACAGTAATACATTACATTAAAGTGAGCCATAAGGTTAAGTGAAAGGGCAAAATCTTCCCATCATTAATGTCAGACCTTAAGCCTATGTGAGGGTAAGTACTGACTTGGCAGGTGGAGGGTTGGGGTGGTGCTATGTCAACTCATCATGTCACATCTGCAAAACTACTGTATACCCCTATATTACAAAGCCTTTATACTGGACCTTTAGGATTTCTCTTAAAAAGTCACAGTGGAGCCTTGCAGGTGCAATTGTTTTACTGTATGCAGCCTGAATAAAGTCCCATATGATTTGTTCCATTGAAACTACTGATTTTTAACATTTCAGAGGTTGTATATCTGCTTAATGTTTGAGACCTTGAATAGTGAGAAACACATTTTAAGTTCTTCATTTGGGGATTCAAATAATAAAATAGTCAACTAGCTGTACTTAAAGATTGTCGCTAATGTGTGCTTGTCGTAATGTTTAAAAAGGTACAGTTGGCCCTTTTGTGACATTAGCAGACCATATGTCAATCTGTCTGTCAGACATTCATGATCCCCAGAGGTTGAATCCCACTGACTTTAGACATTTATGGTTCAGAGTAAAGCATCTTGACAACTATTACATGAATTGCTACAGACAGTTAATGTTCCTATAGGAAGAATTGTAATGTTTTTAAATGACAGATTTTTTATCCAGCGTCATGATCAGGTCAAATATTAAACAAATTACATTTCCCATCAGCCTCAGTTATATATTGTGTTTAGCAAAGTCTTGCTTGTAAACATGGTAAACCAATATGCCTTACATGGAACCTGCAAAAAAATCTGCATGTTAAATTGCAATAATGAGCATGTTATCTTGCTGATGCCAGCACTCGAAGCACCTCTGTGACTCGGTACAGTATTTCAGGGCTGCTAACATGGCTGCAGTCTTGATATACAGACCGTGTCAGACACTGCCTCAATGTACCATAGCTAGTGTAGTGAAGTGTGGAAGGGAGCAATTGCTAGTGGTGGTCTCTGTGCCATAAATAGTTGGATGGTGTTACGGCAGCCAGTGCTGTTTGAGTTTTGGAGTGTGTTCATGATGATGGGTATTACTTGACAATAATGACGGTAGATACAGGAGCTCCGCTAATGGCTGCTCTTAGGCCTTAAGCAAGCTGCATTAAGCAGCGGTAATGGTGCAAAGAGCCAACTACCCAAGGACAGGAAACCCAGACACCCAGGTGAAGGGCACTTATCAGAGCACATGTAGGTGGAGTGGGTGTCCAGGAATCCACCTATCACCCCAGAATGTAAAGGAGGTTAATGACAGCAGTGTTATTATCCAAGTAACATTTAAATATAGATATATACAAAAACAAATGACAAACAATAAACACAACTGGACAAATTGTTCCCAATTCTACTTCAGATCAGTCTTCAAAAACCAATGTCTAAATGAATAGTAACTCCTTTGCCTTCCTTTCCTCCTCCCCAAGGAGTTACTGCCAATTGCTTTTTGCAGCATCACACCCTGAATGGCAGAGGGGGGGTTGGAGACTCAAGGTGAATGAAAAGCCCAGACAAAAAACGGTATGTCCTATATCTGCCTCCCTTTGTAGTGAAGAAGAGTCTGCCTGAAAGAGACAATCAGGTATATAAGGTGAAAGAGAAGACAAATTAAGAAAAGAGAAAGAGAGAAAGGGAAGGGGAAGAGCAAGAAAGAATGATGAAATATTTAAAGAAACAAAGAAAAAGGCAGAGAGGGAAAAGGAGCAGGGGAGGCTTTTATCAGACATAGATTAACTCCCCTCTGTCAGACCACCTGCCTGCAGCGCACACACACACACACACACACACACACACACACACACACACACACACACACACACACACACACACACACACACACACACACACCCCCCCCCCCCACACACACACACACACACACACACACACACACACACACACACACACACACACACACACACACACACACACACACACACACACACACACACACACACACACACACACACACACACACCATGTGTCCATTCTTTACGTGATGGACATCAGTTTGAGCAACACAAAAAATAACTGTAAATATAATTTTAAATTGTGCTCTATGCTAATTCTCATCAGCTCTAAAATCCCTCTGGCAGTGGTTCAAATTGAGAAAACCAAATGGCACCGAGCCCAAGATGGCAGAGAGGGAAATGAAGAACCACTTTCATCTGATTATTGAAATCCATCACTGCCGAAAGACCATAGAAGCTGCTCTGTGACATCATTAATTATTTGGTGAGTTATGATTTCATCTTCGTTATGAGATTGCAATCCAAAACTTCAAGGTGATTGCTGACGGAGCACACTTGCACCTGCATGTGGTTGAATCCTTGACCGTTTAACTCAGAACCTGGAGGCTGGCCATGTTATTCATTGCGATTAATCAAATACAAACAGAAGCTTAATCTGTGTTAGCATGCACACATTTTAGCCCACTGTAGGTGGCCAAGCTGGGTCTTTTTTTACAAAATATTTAAAGTGTGCTGAAGCCTGAACATCTGTGGGGTCTGTGGTATAATCGAGTCCAAAAACAAACAGTTTCCCAAAGGTTGTATATACTATTGGCTCAACCCTGGAGGTTTGCTCCTGTGCTTTTGCTACTATGACAAGTCAAAATGTCTGCTGTGAAAAAGGCTTAGTTACACTTTCTAACATTCTAACAAAAAGAAAGTCTTGCCAGAGGATATAATATAGAAAGACTGGGCAGCAATGACCTTTTCTTCTCCAATAACCATCAATCCAACCATTTGCGGTTTCAAAAGTCACCTCTTATATTTCAAAATCGTCTGATCTTTTCAGCATATTTCTGGCCCATTGTTTCACACTTCTGGGAAAAGCTAGTTGTTCCAGTGAAAAAACGTTGAAGTTCAGAACCAGTGAAGGCGATCCCACCCAACTGTATCAACGACCAGATGGACTGAACGTCCTTAAAGAGGAAGAGATACCAGCTCTTCTATCACACAATATATCCAATGTCTCTCTTCTCTTTCTAATGTGTCCTGTCACTATCTCTTGTTCTCACTCTTTTTCTCTTCGCACGATTGGACGATGGCAGGCGTGAAAAAGCAAACTTAGACAGAGCACGTAGCCAAGCCGGGTGCCAGACCATCTGCCTGGCCAAGGACTTTCAGACACCATTTCAGACGGTGGACGTCTGAACCTTGGCATCAACAGCATGTGCTGCTAGAATACTGATCTTCCTATCATATCTGATACTGCTTGGAAAGACATAAACGAACATGATAATGAAACCAGGAAGGAACAGAATCCAAATTATAGAACCAATATTATAATTCACAATTACCATTTAGAAAATGAAACAAAAGTGCATCATTTTGGTCTCGAAAAAAGAGATGAGTTGGATATCTGCATAAGACAATGTTGACCAAGCAAGTTTGTGAACAAACAATACATTTGAATTGCATCTAAAATGTATATTAAATATTAAATAAGCTGAAGGAATAAACCAATATTAGGAGGATATACACGAGTAAGAGTTCCTTACATCATCCAGTAAGAAAGTATCGGAGGAACAAGAAATATGCTGTCATTGTTTTTTATTGTTGGGACCTTTTCAATGGGACTAAAAATGTAAAGTTGAAAGAATGGTGCAAGATGAACATGAGTATCCAACTTTTAAGGAATTCACCATCAGAGGAACAGTAATGAGTAAATCTCATGATTCATCTGCTTTAAGATCTTTTCACAGAAAATTATTAATTAAGCCAGTCCGTCCAGTAGTCGTTGAGATATCTTGCTATAAAACATAAGTATTTACGGTCAGACAGAAGGTGCAGATGCCGGATACTAGTAGCAAAAGGATATTATGGAGCCATTTGTTGGATCCAGTTACAGAGGGTAATGAGATAACGAATGTCCTTGTTCAGGAAACTTCTACGTCAATATCATATTAGAGGATCAGGTCAGTTCTCTGTAATCTCTTTATAGTTAATTACAATTGAATGGAATGGTTTAATCACTTCGACGGTGGGTTGAAGGTATAGCTGCAGTTTCTTAGATCCTGACAATATTAAGAGGGTTAGCATGGCCAAAATGTTTTTCTCCTTGTTGGTTCTTCAACACAAATGAATGATGTCACATGGCATGTCACAATGTATTACCATTGGCAGGATACAAAGAGGGCAAATATGAGAGCGACAAACAGATTCTGGCACCTTTGCCAGCTTTAAAGTGGGGGCAGGGAAACGCCAGATGTTCCTGTTTATTCAGGGATGTTGTAAGCAAAGACTTCTAATGGGGTTTTCTTCCACAGTAAGCAGGTTAAACCACAGAATAGAATTAAAAGTCAAACCCGTGTAGATCATTATAGGCTTGCTGAGGAAAGAGACTGTTCTCATCACCTCTCTGTGGTTAAAATTACTTTACTGTATTTAATTTTCATTATTTTTTTCAGTAAAGAAAAAAAAAAACACCTACTCTGCACCTTCAGTACACATAAACACACACAGCATGGTAGAAAGAAAGAAACAGTAATAGCCTTTGCACACGCGTGTGAACATGTCAAGCCACATTTGAAATGACAGTATTCCCATATGTGGGTGAAGGTTAATGTGTTGTGAGTTTGACCTATTTCAGAAAAACCACTTTGTTGATGAGATCACATGTAGAATACTGAACTAGAACGCTGCTGTCGTTCTACACCACGTGCTTATTATATTTGTTTCCATTTGGTTAATTATATAGTTTATATAAGAGCATGCCACTCACATGGCAGGACATTGTTTGGCTGGCTAGCAATAAGAGGGATATCTATCAAACGGTCACTCATGCAGAGCTTTCCAGTCTGTTGAATTGATCTGTTTATTGCCAGCCTGTCAATTGGACCTCTACAGCGCAGTACACGTGTCCTAGTTTAAAGAGGCAGCTGTGAAACACAGGCCTCATTTCACTGTTTTATATGGAGGCAAATATTTAATTCTAGCTGTTATTCCATAAGGGATTCTTTATTTGCACAACGTACTCCCTGCTGAATCTGCTCACGTATTAAAGGCTCAGTGATGAAAGATATTGGAGTACATACTTAGACATATTTAAAGCTGTTCTGTGTGGTGCATTGTTGATGTATTCCCTCTGACGACTTGTTATGTTGTCCTTGAAAATAAAAGTATGTTCAAGTAATGCCATACTATAGGTACAATTTCTTCCTACCAGAGAACCTTTTACAGAGCCATTGACACAGGTATAAACTAGGGCATAAGGTGAAGTGGAAAAGTTAATTTGAATAGAAACACCTGGTATTAACCAGAATGCCAACTTCACCTAAATGTATTAGATTCCTCTTAAGCACTTGAAGATGAAAATGAACGTTAAAATGTGCACCACACAGGGACCTGCTGTACTGCTCTCAAGCATCCTTTCCTTTGCTGCTAGCCTCAGCATCTTTCCACTCAAAACGTAAACTGCTTTTTTCCCCTGACAATGTGGAATAATGTCTTTTAGCCTTTATCCCTCTATACTCAGTGGAGTTCACAGCTCCCATTCTTCATTGTCAGGAACATTGCCATGCTACAGTCCTTACTTTGTGACACAAGAATGCAACGATTTAAAGGAAAATGACTAAAATACCTGGCCTGCAGTTTTTCATTGATTCTACATAATTTAAATTACCTTAACCTTAACTGCGAGGAGACCATGATTTGGTCTCTTCACAGTTGAGTGGGAAAAGTTATTTAGAGCCTGGTTATTGAATCAGTTTATATTAATAAACTCAACAGAGCTCTTCTGTTGACCCTATCCCCCACAGACCCCATTCCCTCAGTAAGATGCCCTCACCAACTAATAGCAATCACTACAGCAAGAAGAGCCATCTTTCTGCTTATGAACACTGACAATACAGCAGCGGTAAGACCCACGTCTTTCCACTACAGCACCTGGCATCTGATCTCTCCGGACGTCAACTAAAATCAAAACATGCCTGATTGCATTTGCCAAACTCATTTAAACAAACTGCTGACACACCAGGTATTATCAGTGGCTCAGATCTGACACTTTCACCATACTGTAGCCTGTATAAGAGGCTTATGTATTTATGTTCATGTGATCTCCTCATGGCTTCATCAGTGAACCACCATGACCAACTACCATTTAAATTGTGGATCTTATTTTAGCAGCAATGAACAGATCGTTTATTGAGAAGTTATTAAAATTGGAAGTTGGAATATGTTATGGAAAAAATATTAACTAAATATGTCAAACATAAAAAATAAAAAAAGGGAATAGTAGACATTCAGTCAGAAATAAAGCAAACAAGGAAAGTAAATGGAATAAATAAAGTGTTTTTTTTGTTGTGCTGGGAGATGAATATGTATATTTACACTGCTATCAGTGCCCATAGGCGAAACACAGAGCTGAATGTGACCCTGATGAACTCCTGGAGAATGTGTGTTTGTGAAAGAGTGTGTGGGTGGTGGCACCATCCATCCTGGATGTGCTCTCATAGTCGCCCAACTCCCCACTCATTGCTCTCTTATGTTCAATCAATTCTCAAACTCAGTGAAGAACAAACAGTACTTCCACATACAGTATAATGCATACAAAGATACACTTTTTGTGTTTGAATGTGACTCTTGTTTGAGCATGTACTTTAATATATCACAGTTCATTGTACCCGACAACCATACGGTGTGTGAGAAATAAACAAATCACAAAACATTAGGTGTCGGCCTAAGCACATACCTCAAATGTGAGTTGACATTGGAGTAGCATGCAAGAAATGTAAAACGCAGCGCAGTGTAGCCTACAATATTGGTATTGTCAGCCTCATGCCTGGAAATGTAATGTGGGATAAAATTACGTAAGTAGATTCCACAACACCTCATCAAACCTCCCAACCGGGCAACGACTGAGAAAATGGACCACCCTGTTTCTCACTTCATTTTCTTATTGATTCTCAAAAGGATTGGTTCCTGGGCATGATTCCATTATAATATGTCGTGCTATGGCTGGTTATAATACATTTGTACTTAAAAGATGAGATAAGAATTACTTTATTAATCCCAAACTGGGAAATTTGTGTCTGTTGTGTGTTATAGTCATTTCTGAGAACTAGCAACACAGCAATATCACTTAATCAGTCCGATGAGAGACAGGAACACATTTGCGATCATTTTGGAAAAATTCATTTAAGAAAGGATTGCCTGATGAGAAAAGGTTAGACTATAGAAAACTGTTGAAAACCGACCGCAGCAAATTATTGAAAACATTACTGAAGTTTACGACCAGTTCCTTCACATGTTAAAACCAGATTGCACACCAGAATATCAACATTTCAGGGTGAACAACATTTTGACGACACACTTGCTGTTACTGTCTCAATGCACTTGTTGCTTTGCCCCAGGCTCAAAAACAGGACACACACACACACACACACACACACACACACACACACACACACACACACACACACACACACACACACACACACACACACACACACACACACACACACACACACACACACACACACACACACACACACACACACACCACTGCAGGAAATAAACAAATAATGTCTCTCTTATTTAGCAACCTCCCAAAGGGAAATCCAAAAATTAACACTTGTATCCAACAAAAGCCATAACAAATCTGACCGCTGTGCTCGTTCTCAAAAAATGTAATCCTACTTTGGTGAGAAAGTCACCTATTATACAAGTCTTGATACGATTTATGCAATAACAAAATGAAAGAAGAGTTTCCCAAACTTTTGCAGAAATATACAACAGGCTTTTATACAGATTTGGAAAGTACCGTTTTTAGACACAGTGAAACACACAGACACACACACACACACACACACACACACACACACACACAGACACACAGACACACAGACACAGACACACACACATACACACACAGCAGGGTAAGGAAGCTTTCTGACAGGCAATGAGCTCATGAGATCTGAATGTCTTCCTGTGGTGAATGCTTTTTTGTGGCTTTCTCACAACTACGTCCCTAGTTTCCTCCTTTTTCTCACACTTCTTGTCTGCTCCCACTCTTAACAGACACAACTTGCTCTCCATTTAAGGTTATTCTTTTATCTGCTTCATTTAGTGTGAGGAAAAAAATAAAAATAAAGCAGAATTCTCGGTTTAGGCTTCTTAATATGTTAAAGTGTTGTGTACTCCTTCTTCAAGGAAAGCAGGTTTTGAGTTGCTAAGTTGTGGATATAGGTCTCAGTTTAATGTGTCTGTCTGTGTGTCAGTGTGTGAGAGAGCGTGCGGGTAAACATTAAGCTTGACAAATGGCCAGTGGTTTAAATCAGACTCAATTAAGATTTATGGTGGGCGAGGTGCCCCCGAGTAAAGAATTCAAGACAGTTTGAGTGCTTGGATTTGTCTACATGAATCTATAACTACAGCAAATGTTTATTTTTCTATTTTAATTTGAAAAATAAATCATTATAAATGCATATCACTAAGATTTGTCAGAGCCTTCATGTCTATAAACATTTCTTGAATCATTTAATACTCTAAGAGTCTTAATATCTTTACAGTTGACAGCAGACACTGTACCATAAACACTCTGAAAATGGCTTTCAGACGTCTTTCCAACCACATGTGTGTGCCTGACATCAGAGCAGAGAGGGCCTCTGTCATAATGGGGTGTTTGCATATATGTAATTACAAACACACTTAACCCAGCTTGAATGCTACTTTGAATTATATAGAATTCACGTCAGCATGGTTAAATATAAAGTTATTGATAGAGAGAAACAAGAGTGTACATGTGTGTGTTCTTGCAAAAGAGCAAACTTTAGGTTCTCGCATATAGAGAAGCAGCAGTGGGTAGTTCCGATGAAAATCACTGGGTTTTGACCTCAGCAGGTCTTTTGCTGGGTTCAAATTAAGAGACCATGTTAAGCATTCACTTAGGGCAGCGTCCTAGTCGAGTAAAATCATTCACAAAATCTGATTTGAGGATGAGGCTTTTAGTTAAAAGGTTAAAGTTCAAATGGGATTAGGCTGAGGTTAGGGTTGCAGTGCAGATGGTTAAGGTTAGAGTTTTGAGCCAGAAAATTAAAAAAGTCAAAAGGGTCTCTCAAGTGTAGTAATACACACAAGTGTGTGTGTGTGTGTGTGTGTGTGTGTGTGTGTGTGTGTGTGTGTGTGTGTGTGTGTGTGTGTGTGTGTGTGTGTGTGTGTGTGTGTGTGTGTGTGTGTCTCTGTCCTCTGGGAACAGTCATTCATTTATCACCACACGGACTCCCTTTAGAGCTTTTCTGCTGGTGTCTAAAAGGAACAAAAAGATTTACTCCAAAGGCCAGTCCTCCCCCTCATCATCTCGGTCACTCCTCTCCTCCCTCAATGTCCCCTGCCCTCCTCCCCACCCCCCTCCCAAGCACACTGCTCTTTCTGTGGTATCCAACCAAAATCAACTGGACCATTTCAGGAGTTGCCGTGCAAATCACAGCTTTCAATTACAAGGGGTTATTCAAAACACAAGCCCAAATGATCTGTTCGACCTTTTTCTATAGCAGCAGCTTGCCGTTATGCTTTATGGCACAGTTGCTAGATGATCAGAAATTTGTTTGGATATGAAACAGAGTTCCTTCCGTCTGTTCTTCATTTCCCAACGACTCTGACTGGTGGTCGTTTGGCAGACGGAGGATTGTGTGACCCCGGCCTTCTGGAGAGGTCAGTTTCTTGCACATAGAAATCCCGCTGTGGTAATTATGCCTCTCCCTTGAGCCCTGTGGACTGAGACCAAACTTAAACAGACAAGGTAACTCAGGGCAACAATTAATGCTAGAGCTAGCCTTTGTTGCCTGTCTGTGCTGTTGGAGGACACAAATTGCCTTTCATTAAACAACTGAATACCGCTCAGGAATTTTACCGTATGGGATTGCCTTCCTACATTTAACTTATGTAATCGAGCAGGTGGGTGCTGCAGGCTTTCATTGAGCTTCTTTCAGATGAGGTCAAACAGCCTTGAAGAAGAAGGCAAAAGAATCAGTTTCAGGTCAAAAGACAGCAGATAAACCGGTTGTCCCTTTGCTAATATTACAAGATCTTCAATACTCTGTACCGATTTAGTAGTAGCAATTGAGGTTCTCCACCCACCTACACATACAGTAATCTGTCTGCCAACTCACATTTGGGCCTTCCCACCCACGTCCACACACTCATGCACACACAGACATTCACAAAGCAAATGAGAACAGAGTGTCCAGATATAGTAATAATAATCAGCCGAGCACAAAGAGCAACATGCTGTATTCAGCACTAAGAATCTCACTCAAGACAAAAACAAAACACCCCTTTCATTTCAATATTCTGGATATTTTCAGTTCACAGTCATAAGATTATTTTGTGTAAAATCAAGTTTATAGTACCATATCTGCAAGCAGTTTCGGATGGGAAATTAACATAAAAGCAAGAACTGCAATAGCAGTGTGTAAGTTATTTTTGGGGAAATGGGCAGAAACATCTTTTTGACTTTTTTTCATTTAAAGGTTAAACTGCTTTTAATTTGGCAGAACCGGCTGTACTGTTTACATGGAGATAGAAAACTAATTTGTGGAGTGTACTCTAGAGCACTAACTGTTATATCATGTATGTCACAGGCCTGTGTTTAACATCATTCCCCTTTCAACCACGTTTGCTTCCTGCCTCTCTGGGATTACTTTAGAGAAAACTAATGTGAAAATGCTTTTTCTTGGATTCTCCCCAGGAACTCCTCAGCAGTGTTGAGTCATAGCAGCATTTGGCACAGTAACAAACAGTTGATTCCTCTTGTAAATATTCAGTATAACAACATCAGTTAGGAAATGCATTACCCTCGGGTAATACATGAATCATATTATGATGTTCAATCGGAGATTATTCAGACTGACAATCTTCAGTATTTAGATATTTGGTAGCAATATCCAGTAAAATCCTCCAGGCCCAAAAAAAAGTTATTGCCAGTAGACAACATTTTAAAAAGCTAAAGAGCTTATTGCCCCGTCTCACAGAGGACTCAGTCCACGAATGAAAGCAAAGGCCATGGATTTAAACGCGCAATGACCTATTTTCACTGTCAGCATTTTATCAGAGGACAAAAAGGTAGTTTCGGTCTCTGTTTGAAGATCTTTTTATCACAGTGTGCAACAAACTAATGTTACTCATGACTCATTTTATCTTACATGCATTCTCATACTTTTAGTCAGCTTTGCATTCATCACCATTGCAAAGCCAGAAAACCAACAAACTCCAGGACCACCACCAATGTAAAGTTGTGTTATGGGATTAAAGTTTCCAAAGGCCCAATTGTGTAGCCTCTCTTACAGGGAAATCGTATAAGTGAGATCCAAAGCAGCCCAAAGAACAATAAATAAAGACTGTGTTCAAAATAAATGTTGTTTGTTCTGATCCCGGCATTGGTTGTATGTATCAACCTTTTACTACCCAACTCGATGGGTTATTGATGCAACTTATAACATACTTAAAGAAAGATTGTCACTTGTTTTTATTTATTAATCAAGTAAGCAGCATTTGACGTATCGACAAATGTGTCTAAGGAGATAATCCAGGATGCAATACTCCTCCTATAAATGTGGTAATGTTTGTCATTATACGTTGTTTGGATAAACACAGTACATATAGGCCAACATGTAGAATTAAGCTTTTTCAAAGAGAAGGCATCTCTGTCACAATTGCAAACCATTGTAAATCTATGCAGTGACGCAAAAGGTCATTAAAGACCATACCATGGTGATCTGATACTAAGCAGGCATTGCAGAGATTGTCCATATGTGTGTGCTGAGGGGTAGAAGGCTGTTTAGCCCCGTCAGCAAAGCAGCTCTTGTCCTGTATCACTCCCAAGGTGACTTCTCCACTGTTGGCAGGCAACAACACACTCTCTCTCTCTCTGCTTCTCCTACACACCCATCATCTTTTAGATGCCACTAAGTAATGTGCTCTTGTGTCTTTTTTTGAGATATCAACGTGCATTTTTGCCTTTCCTTTTTTTTCTCCTCTCCATCCTCCCCTCATTTCCATAATTGCAGGTAAGATGTAAAATGCTAGCAAAGAAAAAACTCATGGGTGTATTCATTAAGATTCTGTACCATGCATGTGGCTTTGTCTACAGTCAGACTTAGGCTTTGGCTGAGTGCCAACACACAAGCACCTGACCTTTCCCTCTCTCAGTTCTGGTAGTGGAGAGCATCCACCTACACAGCAGCTAACATACCTCCCACACAATCTCTCTCACAGGAAGAAAATTTTTGAGAGGCTTAGTCTGTGAATCTGTGAAAGATTTCAGCCTGGAAACAAAAACTATGCCATTCTGTATTAAAATAACTTCAGTGCAGACCCTGCAGGTGTGTGAGTGCAAGTGTTAGTAAATAGGCCGTTGTCCTGTGTCTTCAGTAGGTCATCTATTTTGGTCCAGGTTAATTCTCTACATCGGAGTAGGTGTGCTAATTTCCTCTGTGTGTGTCTTCCTGTTTCACTGTTTCTCTCTTTGTCTCGCTCTCTCTCTCTTTCTGTTAATTGATTAAGAGGATTTAACCGGCTGCTGCAGCTTTAAGCACAGACTGCATCCACCAATAACCACTTGGGTGCACACAACAGCCAGGAGATCTAAAACGGCTACTTTAAGATCAGCTTAGGACTGTTACAAACACACACAAACATATGTGCTGTTATCACTTGAGAGAACACCAAGTTGACAGTAACTCTAAGATGATTTACCTTGTTGGTCTTTATCCAACCCCAATACTTACCCTTAAATTAATTTAACCCTAAAATTAAGCAAAATCCAAGTCCAAGCCTAATATTGGTGATTTGCCTAATGTGATACTGCTTTTCACCCATCAACTAGGCTAAGTCTCCGTAATGTGACTGTTAAACAGCATGTACTCATTTCACAGACAGTTTTGTCGAATCAATGTGTTAATGAGCGATGACAATAATGCAATTCACAGTTGAGCAAGAGAAAAAGGATTGAAGCACACTGATACTGCCAACATCCTTACGTTTTTTTTTCATGTTAAGTAGTTAAAAATCCATTGTAGCCCATAATTAGCATATCTAAATGGTAATCTTTCAGTTAATTAGTATCATGAATCAGTGTTTGTCAAAGCCACCTTCGGGCTATGAGAGATTATTCCCTGCAGCTGCTAGCAAACAAAACCTGCTAACGATCTCCCATATTCTTATTGATAGAAGTGGAATACAATATTTGAAACAACCAAGCTTGCCAGAATTAGCACAAACACTACATCTCTTATCAATCCTTTACATACAGTATGATAACCTATTTTGAAAGGGAGTCTTGTAAAAATGACAGCAGCAAACAAAGTTTAGTCCTCAAATGCTAGTCTCATTTAAAATAACGTCCTATACAGATAAAAGAACAACTTCATACCCTGAACAAATTGTTGCCGGCCTATAATAAGCTGCAGATTAAAGAGTGTAATCACAAAATTAGATTCTGGTCTTATCATAACCGGAATACATTTCTATTGAGAATATAAATTAACCAACATCCTCTGGCAGCAGCATCATGATAACCTTCTGTTCCCGACAGCTCCAACACTACTTAAAAACTCAACTCATGAGAATAACACTCAAAATAACCTTCACGGTCCAATCCACCCACAATCCCGTATTGCTGTTGACACCCTGAAAGTTGCATCCCATGCAGAGCGGTCTTACCTTTGTGACAGTCATGCAGAATCAGTGGGTGAGGAGCAAGCCAGTGTCCCCTTCAAGCAAAGAGCAACGCCGCAGGAGTGGCAGAGTGATGAGGAGGAGAGAAGGGCAGCTCTGCTGAACATGCAGAGAGAGCGAGAGAGAAAAGAGGAGGGGACAGACAGGTTAGCGTGTCTGGCTCACTAAATACGAGAGGGCTGATTGCTGCTGCAGTGAAGTAATGGCTGGCAAGCCGGCATGCGGTTGGTTACTACAACAGGGAAAAGCTCTCTGCTAGGATACACCCCCTCCCTCCTCCCTCCCTGCACACACGCAAACACACACTGGAGATGATGCACACAAAGTCTGGCTGCCCCATCCTCTCACTCTCTGTCTCTCGCAATATGATGAGTGATGGCTAATATAGCTTATTGATGAGCAGTCAGGCAGGGCAGCAGGAGGAGGCGGGTGCTGCCTGGGACAGGAGAGGACAGGACTGCAGGAACAGAGGGAGGGAGGGAGAGAGTTGGATGCTGTGTCGCAGTCTGCTCCTAGGCATGAGGCTAGCTGCACGTCATCCGGTGTGTATAAATGTGTGGGTCTGTGTGTAAATTAAAGGAGTTAAAAGGAACATTTTAAGAAAAAACTATACTGACTATTATTTCTAAAGGTGAATACATTACAGAGATCTAAGCAGACACACAGGGATAGACAAGAAGGAATACACAATGTAGAGGTTATAAAGCTGTACTTATCAGGACACTCTTCGAGAAAGTTTATATTCTGACCCTACACCATATCGATAGAGCAAACATTCAATACTACTTTTCATTGCTGTTCAGTGGAACTGGTAGTATTTTACCACGTTCTGTTGTTTAAAAGAATGACTTCAATGTAATTTGAATTAAATCAGCCTAAATATTTTGTCTTACACATGAGTTTTGTCTGAGTATTTGCAAGCATTTGCCACCACAAATGATTCCTATAAATATCATGACACTGATTTCAACTCTACGTAAAACCCTAAACCTGTTGCAAATGCAAACTGCAATTCTTATGTCATGTGTCATTATCTTCTATGTTGCTCTTAAGCCTTATTTTTCTCAAATCTTAATTTCTACATATATGGCAGCCATTCCAGTGTTGTTGAATTCCAACACAAAAATCATTTAACTCAAAGACCTATAAAAAAAGAGAAAATTATAATGCTGAAGTGGTCTCAATCTTTTCTGGGGCTGTATGTTCTGTGGAAGGAAGGTAGGTATGCTAATGTGCAAGTAGAAAGGACATTAGAAGCACATAGGCACCCGCCCTCACTCGAACAGATATACATCTTTGTCATACTTATTGTGTAAATACAGGATGCTAGAGACAGGCCAAGATTCCAATTCAGTTACCACGGTTCAATTTCCCATAGCTGTGAGAGAGTCTTCTCTAGTGGCTCCAGCCCACAATACTGGCTTTGTTTAGTGCATCTACATGCATGCATGTGTGTGTGTGTGTGTGTGTGTGTGTGTGTGTGTGTGCGTGTACTGCAAGTGTCCGCACATGCTGGAGTAAGATCACTAAAAGTCAGACGCTATCTGTTACTGAATGACATAATAGAAAATATCCATTGCAGGAAGCAAATTATGGATTTCTCTCTTACTGTGGGTATATCACACTCACCCATATTGTCATTCATAATCAGTGGTCACTTCGCTCCTCAATGTGAGTCTCTAAGCGTGTCATCTGAGGCCCCACTCTGGGCATATCCTGTCTGGAACAATAGCATTTCCTGTGTCTGTGAACACATTAGGGGTGGGGGTTGAGAGTTTTCAAAATCTATTTGAGAATACAAATGGATTACAATACAGTCATACCTTATACTGTAGAACTTGGGTAGTTTGACATTTCAGGGAAAAAAATAAAGAAAGTTAGTAAGTAGGTCATTTCTCCACCTTGCATGAGTATGATCTAGTGTGACACTTACATGATGTGCCATGGCGCTGACCCATAGAAATGTATTTCTTCAGGGTGTTGGAAGTACTTACATCAAATACAAGGTGTTGGAAGAACTGACATCATTTAGGCCTATTGGGCGGAGGTGGCAAAAACAAGGACCTGCTGACCAGAGAAAGCCATCATGTCTCACATGTTCCATCAGACATCTACATGATCCTTAAAAGAAAATAGAGGTAGGAGAGAACTTTAAAAAAACCTATTATATAAAAAGTCATGTGTGGATGTCCAAAGCATTAATTCTGATAAATGCAATAGTACATTTGTCCTAAATCAATCAATCATTTTTGTTTCAGTTAATAATGGCATGTCTGCTTTGTTTAATGAAGTTAATTTCCTTTTGTTTTCTTGTCTGACTCCGACCTCTTTCTGCATTATACTTAATAGTTTGCTGCCATCATGTGGTGAACTCATATTATTACTTCAAAGTAGTTTTTGAGACTTAATTTTCAACAGTATTTAATTTCTGATAAGGCCTGTATACTTTTTTTAATTTACTGTAAGATTCAATAACATTAAAGTCCAGGGCAATTTTGCCCACCAGGATCGGTCAAAGTCAGGTGTCAGTGTGGAAAATAAATAGTGACATATGTTTCCAGGAACTATGTTTTTGTTTTTCTAAATAATGCCACTGAAAAAGAATCCCCATGACAAAATGTGACAGTCTGTTTAGTTCATCTGTGAACCATTTGCTTGACAATCTTAGCATCAGGCACTAATAAAGACACCATTAACCTTAAACTGTTAGATCTGAAAACCGTTGCCAGACGTCTAAAAACTGTGGCAGATTGTGCTGTGAGAGGTGGCAAAAACTAAATCATAATTGTTTTTAAAAAAAACAACTGATTTTTGACTTTGAAGTTAAATTACCAAAGTAACAGAGGAATATTTTAGTATTTCAGAACCCAACTACCAGCTTCTGTCTCTCTGGAGGAGGAAGAGCCCGAGGCTGAGCCGGCCCAGCTGTCTTCAGGGGAGAGTCTTTCTTTCCCTTTATACTGACAATAAATATGTACAACTGTTTATTTTGACGTGATTGTTTTATGATAAGATTCAACATGAACAAATAGAACAGAGATGATTTACACATAGATAACTGTTTTGATGTTTTATATCCATTATGTTCTTGTTTTAAGCAGTTGTATAAAAGGCTTCTGATGCAGTTAATAAAAGGGAACCAATAAGATAACAGTGTGAAACACCTTTAGAAATCACTTAAGCTGTTACCTAAAAAAATGAAAGAAAGACAAGTAATCCTGAACACATAAATTACCTAAATTATTAAGACCAAAATCCACTTCCTGTTAACGATCAAGCCAGGGTATGTCACTGGGTCAAACCTAATACAATAAAGACAAACTAAATTTCCTGGCAGAAAATAATATAAAAAATAATTTTTTTTTCAGACCCTTTCTAACATTAGGGGGAAGCAGAGGGCCCCCTTTGCCACCAGCATATAAAAGTATTTGCAAAACCTCTGTGAAAATTGCAGACTAGATTGTTAGCCATTTTCAAGGGAAGCAAGCTATATAATAAACAATATTCATTCAAAATTAGTTTATCACTGACACAATAACAATACACAAGAGGAAACAAACAGACCTATTGTTTTAACTTTCTGTATGTATTTTTGATGTAAAGCAAAACTGTAATTACTCAAAACTTATTTTTTCTAATTGATTATTGACTTTTAATTGTGCTGCCAACCAAAGCCCTATTAACATCAGCTGTTTTGACGTGTCATCGTAGGGTAAACCCAGGTAGCCTATAGAGTAACTGATCAAAATACATGTGGTAGGCTACTTAGTAATAGTAGTAGTAGTATTAGTAATGTGAATCAGCATGCATTATACCAGGGCCCTGGTCCACTTTCATGGATCAAATCCATAATTACCTGTATGACTAACACCAATGTAGGAATGGCTGCCTTGAAAATGGCAGTGTTCAAGCTCTGATTTCTAAGGTAGGTAATAGTTAAAGGTGTGTTCACATGTGTATCCTAGCAGCAAGCGATTCATAATAAGTGCATATTTCAATGAAAGTGTTACACAAACAACACACAGAGGGGTTTGAATGATGTGTCTAATTCATGGTTTAATGTAGATAAGCGTCTCTTACACAGTCTGAAGTAATTATAGATGTCTTGTGCTATTGGCTTAGCATAGTTTACCTGGTCTGGCTCAACGTGGGCAGGGGCGTGAGTCTCATGAACATCGCAACAGCTCCAACCGCCACAGCCATCAACAAAGTCTATTTAGCATGGAAAGACTCGTCGCCGTCCGGCCGCTCAATGCAAACATTTGTGCTATGACACGGATTAATCTTCCCTCCGACTGTCCACAGGCAGATACAGACAATCACTAAAATATCATCCAACAGTAGGTTATTCCATAAATGATGTTACAGACGAACCCAATATATTGATAATCCAATAAATCTAGAAGAATGAAATTGATTATCATTGTATCTTGTTTTTACATGAAAGGTAACTTGCAGGTCTGCTACACTCTCGCGATATCAAGGTTCTGCGTTAACAAACAATCTGGGCCATCAGGTAAAAGTTAAACCTTTATATACAGTCTATGGTTAAACCATAGGATTGTCATCCGGTTTATCAATATTATATGTTGATGAAGATATCAAATGTGTTGCAAACATTTAAAAAGAAACAAGGATCATAAGGCTTCAACTGAAACCTAAATGGTCTGTAATAGCTGTCAAAGCACTGCAGAAGATGATTTATTGGTTAAGAGACTCTTAACCAATAACAAGTGCTCAACTTTTGTGTTGAGCACTTGTGATGATTGTTGATAATGTCTTAATTTAAGACAAGACAAGTTGTGCAATAGAGACATTTTCTTCACTTCATCAATCACTGCATTTTCAAATGTTATGTTCTTTAAAGCAGCATGCAGGCTCTACAGTGTAGGACAGTTTACACAATTAAGTACTCATTTATTGAGTGTGGGGCTATGCATCTATGCAAGCTTTTAAATCATATATCTCTCCTTTAAATGCTATTCTTAAAGAAGTTCACTCACTAGTATGCAATGTGTGAGTCCAAAAAGCCCTGTAATTGCAACACCTTAGCAAACAATTTGCAGCAGTATGTGCAAATGTGCAATAAGATGTCTAGAAACCCCAACCTCTGTCAGCAGGCCTCACATCCTCATCTGTTTGAATATTTAAAAAATGTGTACATTACCTTCTTGATCCTGTTGATGCACCAGTGCTCATGGGAACCCCTTATGATTTATTCATACTTTTAGGATGAGGCAGAATTATTCTGTACGTGATTACGGTAGGCTACTCCTCTTGCTCTTGCTAATCTAGTCTCTTTTTCGCGCTAATTCGTACGGCACTACTTTGCCTGGCGGACGGACATGTGACCAACATACCACTCTTTTCCCCGGTGACTGTGTCTGATCACATGCCCTTCCGCCAGGCAAAGTAGTGCCGTACAACAGCGGAACAAACCAAAACAAAACCTCTTACGATATCACAAAAATCATGAAAAATCCATAGAAAAGCCGCACTGGACTATAAACCGCAGGGTTCAAAGCTTGTGCAAAAAGTAGCGGTTTATAGTCCGGAAATTACGGTATTTAATCAAGACACAAGCAAGTTAATCGTATGTAACCAACACTGTTTCACAACTAGAGTTCACTACTTCTCATATTTTTCTCAAACCAATAAAAAAAATCAAGCCTGCTAAAGGCTACTTGCCAAAAAAAGACATCATTTTACAAATTAGGTTCTTAAACTTAAAGCCAGGAGATACTGTATGCTTACATTGGCTGCTGTTCTGTTACCCAGATTCAGTGATGATTACTCTGCTCAGCTTTTTATTAGAGCTGCCTTTATGGGCTGAGGTAAGCCCTGACTACAAATCTTTAAATCCGTTGGCAAACTAGTAATGGGCATCACAACAAATCCACAGCACACAACTTCCACAACAAGCCCTCAACTGCTATTTCAAATTAGTCATGATTGAATCCTTTCCATAGATGATGCTGTGATTTTTGTGTCCTTGCTTCCATTATACTGTACATACATTATTCTCTATCTCTGTAATCGATTTCTGTAATCCATTTGAATTTTTCTGCTTTTCTTGCCATCTTGCTGCAAAGGGGGGAGAGATAAGAATGATGGAGAAGAAAGAAGACGCCGATATATGTGACAAAGGTATGTGGTCATATTTTACATAATATGGCGTGGACTAAAAACAACTAAACCAAAGGAATGGTCATGTTTTGTTTTAAAAGTCATTATTCCCCCCATTATTACCCCCAGCACTATCTCACTTCTTCCTACCCTAACTGAGCACCCCCCCACCCCCTTCCAGATCCTTTAACACTGGCCCACCACATTATTTCCCCTCACAGAAATTGTTGCTCTAGTGGAATATTTAAGGCACAGGGGCTCAAATTTCGGCTTCCCTGGTGCACAGCACAATGTTCTAGCCAGCCACAGTCTGCACACAAACCACTTCCTCTATCTGAAGCAAAGTGAAGAACAAAAAAGGGAGGGGAGGGGGTGAGTTGGGCCATCAAAAAATTGGGGCCAGCAAAGCAGCTGATAGACATACTGTAGACACACATAGGACGCAAGTGATTGAGATCCGTATCAATCAGTGCAGAGTCCTCATCAGCCTGTAACTCTTTCTATCAGTGATGCATAGCTTAACCATGAGCAGACAATTCCACCGTTTTTTCACTCGATGCACAAACATATCGCTATCCTTTCTTTCCCACTGGTTTTTAATTGATCGCAGTCTCATTTTCAGATAGGTTTCCATTCCTGGAGCCTCTCATTTGCTCTATTTTTTCACCTGCGGGTAATTGAGTCCACATCCCATCCAAAACCCTAACTAGACTGTGATTCATGTCAGCAGGGTGCGATTTGTAGGGGGGGATGGTGAGGATTTCCCCCCCTCTGGTTTTCCTATCCCTACCTCTGCTAAATTATTTTTATCTCCGGTGGGGACAAGGATTTCCCCCCCTTGATAGCGATGAATGCAACTTAACTGCTAGACTACTTAAACTCTTGAAATCTAACGATCTTCAGTGTCAGAGTAGGCTATTCAGCAGCCTTCTGGCAGACTGCGCATATTTCGGAACGTCATCGAAAACAAAAACATTGTAACATTTTAGTGCGGGAACTTTGCAGGAAAAACAGCGCTGATGCAAACATGAAACGCGTTCAGAGCAGCATATCGTCCTACTTTACGGGACCAAATAATAAAACAACGAAATTAACACCTGAGAGTGATAGCGCAAGAAATTCGCTGGAGGTTGGCGTTCATGTAGGCCTGCAGGACGATTCCCAGCCACTTGATGAAAGAAACGCCGATGTTGCTAGCGACTCTGAAACGCATGTGGTAGGAGGGTGCATTGAGCCGGGGCGCTTTGCTAAATGGAGAGAGGGTCGTGAGTGGCTAGCTGTCAGCACAGACGGGTCAGTCAAGTGCCAAGCTTGTTCCGACGTCAGGGATTTAGGCCCACACACACAGGAAAGGCTTCATATAGACTCTGCCTTCATTAAAGGCATAAAAGCCAAAACGGCAAAAAAATTAAATGACAAAATCAGCAAGCACGGAAAATGTCAAAGCCATATCAAATGTATTGAAATTGTACAAAAAAGACAAGACGCCGCAATTGAAAAGGCAAATGAGAACAGTGCAGCTCTGTGGCGAAAGCATCATGAGCATAGTTTAAAAACCACAGAGTACTGCATTCGCACAGCTTACATGATCTGCTACACTGACCTGTCATTCAAAATGCAGCCTCACCTGGTTGAACTGCAACAACTCAACGATGTTATCCTCGGTAACATGCTGCATTCTGACAAGGCATGTCGGAATATGCTGATGTTTATTGCAGAGAAAATGACAGTGCGTCTGGTGGACTTCCTTAAAAGCTCACCCGACAAGTTCAGCATTCTCATTGATGAGAGCACAACAGTTTCAAATAAAACATGTCTGATCATTTACATTAGAATTCCATTTGAAGGGGAGTGTTGCAATTTCTTCTTCCAACTTGCTGAGTTGCAGTCGTGCACTGGATCGGCGATCCGTGACACTGTGCTTCAGTGCCTTGAGAAGCAGGGTATCTCAAAAGACATGTTGCGCTCCCGACTAATTGGGTTCGCGACGGATGGGGCCGCCGCTATGTTGGGCCGATACAAGGGGGTCGCCACACTCCTACGTGAGGAGATTAACCCCAACCTGATTGTCATTCACTGCATGAATCACAAACTAGAACTTGCCGTCCATGACACTGTCAAACAAATTACAGATGCAAGTCATTTCCAGATGTTCACTGACTCCCTGTACGCCTTCTTCTCTCAAAGTCCAAAGAACATGCGAGAGCTAGAGCTTGTCGCTTCCAATTTGGAGATGCAAGCTCGCAGGATAGGAAGGGTGTTTGACGTGCGCTGGCTATCCTCGTCTTGCACATCTGTGACGGCTCTTTGGCAAAGCTATCCAGCCCTGGTCAAACTCTTCGCGTCACTGGCCGAAGACACATCACGATCAACCAAAGACAGGGCCAAATGTAAGGGAATGCATGCTAAGATGACTCAGTGGCTTTTCGTGGTGGAGATGGCATTCGTAAAAGACGCGCTCGAAACGATGCAGGCCCTGTCCCTCTTTCTTCAGAGACAAGATGCCACAGCAATCACCGCTACTGCTGAGGTGGGCGTTGCCGTGCGGACACTGAGGGCTATGAGGAATGCCGATGGAGTGAACATACGATGTCTGAAGGAGGAATTGGGCAGTAAGCAAACATTTAAGGGGGTTAATGTGTCTCAGCCGAGTGACGGAGAACAGCGGAAGGCAGAGACCTTTCGTGAGTGTTTTTTCATCTCCTTGGCCGATAACATCCAGAGCAGGCTCGATGACAACGGCATTTTTTCTGCGGCGGCTGCGCTGAACCCCTCAAATTGGCCCTCCGATGAAGATGAACGGTTGCTTTATGGGGATGACAAACTTCTGACCATTCATAAAAGCCTTGCTATAGCAGACACAAATATGCCCACACTCCTCAAAGAATTTCATGAACTGAAATGCAATGGTGTCACTGGGGAGACTTTGAAAAAAGTGCTCATCGCTGTCTCCACGCTCCGTGTCAACGGCTGAGTGCGAGCGTGGCTTTAGTGCGATGAACCACATCCTCACGGAAGAACGAAACAGAATGCACGTCTCCACTTTGAATGGCCTACTGTTCATTGGTGTCAATGGTCCAGAGGTGGCATCCTTTCCTGCGCACACATTTGCAGAATTGTGGATAAAAGAGGGCCGAAATGCTGCAGACAATGCCCCGACAGGAAAACCGAAAAAGCCACCACAAATTCTTCACCAGAGCCGACTGTTTACCTAGTCTAGTTTTCCAGACCTGTCCCTGAATTGTTGACAGCACATTTTGCTATTTTAGTGAATTATTTAGTGAACAGGTGTATATATATAGCCTACCTTTTGCGGTTTTTTCTCCCTATGCAAGTTAAAAGTCCAATGTTCTTGTCTATGAATAAAAAATAAAAAACATCCCCCCCTCTGTTTTTTTGTCAAATCGCACCCTGCATGTCAGTGTCAAGGAAAGATGCTTCTGAGCTTAAACCTCCTATATGCGTTTTTTTTTTTGCAAAAAGAAAAGCTTTCTTTCCTACTTTTTAAAATGACCTCAGTAACCCTGTTGTTTTAGATGTATAATGATAAAGTATAGATAATGCAATGAAGATGTTTTAAGGAGGGAGTTACATCAGTGATTTAAGGTTTAGTGTCACCCCCCGTTTTGGAAAGACACCCAAGTTGAGTCACCAGAAACACATAGTCTCTATTCGTCTCTTTTTGCCACTGTATGTCTTTTTTTCTCTCTAACACACACATTTACCACACACAGAGTCTGCAAACACACACTCGCATTAAGTGAATGACAGCAGTACAAAGGCTTTACATGTGGTTGTAGTTAAACAGACATTTAGAATCAAATAGACCTAAAAAAATAAAAATAAAAAATAAAATACTGGAACATAGCACACAACTTCCTGTCAAATAATGACAGGAAAAGAGAGCAATTGCCCCATGTGCTTCTGGGTACAATGATACAATTGTTATATGACATTATTAGAGACAGACCAGCACAAACTGCTCTAATTTACCTATTTTCTCTTTACAATAGCACAAACTGTACATTTAGATATTTCTCTGGTCAGTTCCATTGAATATGGAGTGACTTTTATGGTAATTTGGTTTTCATTTAGGGTAAGTTAAATGTTACAAGATAAGCTAAATTCAGACCTTTTTTTTCATACATTTTATTGTTTTGCTGTGCCATGAAGTTTCTGGGGCAGTTTTTCCATTCCACAAATCATTTAGACATCAAACAAATCTTAATTTAAAAATGTATTAAAGTATATGTTTTTTTTTTTGTAATCACACATGATTTATCATTTAATGACAATGTAGTCATTGTCATTAAATGCAGGATGAATTTTGTAAAAAAAAAAAGTTTTACAATTATTATTTTTTTTCTTCATGTTGAACCTACACTTAAAATCATCACTGTCCCATTTGCATTCCAAGGTATTTTCAGTTATTTTTTGTTCTCTAAGTAAGGTCATAAAAGCAAGAAACTATGAACATCTTGGGATGTTGGTGTAACAAAAACAGAAGTGTGTGGTTGTGTGGTCTTCCTATCTCAAAAGCAGACCAGCTCATAGTACAGCAGTAAGTCCAATGTTCTTTCTTCAATTAGTGCAGCTGCCGTCATTGCTTACACAGCTTGTTGGCCAGCCTGAAGTTTTCACTCCCAGACTTAGCACTAACAGGCCACGGCTTATGATAAAGCAGTGGAATGCTCTTGAACCTTCTGTAGAAATCTGCATAGGTGTGCTGCCAAAAGTGAAAACTTGAATCATGTTTGCCAACACTTGATAGTCAGAGGCTGGTCAGTTGCTGTAAAGCTAAAAAAAATGCCAAAACTTTCTGTGTCAAATTTTCTGACAGAATAAGAACTACTTATGTGTGATTCAGGAATCAAAAACCTCTCTGTGATCTTCAAAAATCGAAGGATTTGTTACAATTTCATACATGTCAATCTACTCATCAACTCATTCGGTTTTCTGGCCTGTTGTTGCATGTTTTCTATCTGTAGTTTGAGTCCTAACTTCAAGGATTGATTGCATTCTAACTTTTTTTCCTGATTGTGTTTGATCAAGTTTGTATCAAACTTGGAGGGCATGCGATGTCTGATTAGTGCTACCCGCCTGAAACCAGTGGCATATTTCTCTTCTGCCCTCGGCTAAACTGAATGCTTTAGCTTATGCAGCGAGCTAAACATAAATGGCTTCAGTAATCACTCGTGAGTCACTCGTGGAATTCTTCTGAGCTTTAGGCTACTGGCAAAACCATTTCTTAATTTGTAAAACTGTGACAATAGAAAAAGAATAAAGACCATAGTTTCAGTATAAAAACATACATTTCACATTCAACAGTATTGCTATGTGTAAAATAAACAAATCTCCGGTTTTAGCATTAGCAACTAATAACATATCAAATAGCGATCCAAATGCTATACGCTAACACGTAGCTTTTACGGATTAAATAACATTCCGACCATAATAACACAAAACGAAAGTATCAACACACATCCATAATAGGGCATCTTTGTACTGAATTTACAGATTATGCCTTTCTTAAGTGCAACAGGTGAGGAAAACGGCAGACAACACAGGAACGACATGTGCGGAGAACTCGGCTGTACTCTAGCTTTCAATACAAACTCACTTCCTGCTCCCGCGATACGCCACTAGATGGCGGTAATTCTCGCAAATCAATAGACTTCTCTTAAAGGCACATTACAATAAACCTCACATGCGAAATATACAAACAAAACAAAACTGAGGGACAGAATACTCCCCGCCTGACATCAGTAAGATGTCAGACCTAGTAACCCACGCCCACTGTTTTCAAAGGATACGAGAAGCCTTTCAGGCGTGGTCCTTCGGCACCAGCAGGATGACTTCACTGATAGGTCTCAAGTACAGTCTCTGTTAGCCGTTGCGGATTATCTTGACTTGGATCTTCCTTACTCTGTCGTCCTGACCAGGAAAGGTCTTTGCAACAACCCCAAGAGGCCAGTCATTCCTGTTCTCTTGCCCATCTTTGACATCTCCTATTTTAGGTTGGGTTTTGGCGTTCTATACTTGCGACGAGGTTGTAGTCCACTGAGGTATTCCCTCTTCCAACGTCCCCAGAAGACGTTGGCCAGGTACTGTACACGTCTCCATTGTGCTCTAAACAGGTCACGGTCATTAAAGTGGCCTGGGGTGACTGGAGGCATGCAGACTTTCTGCGTGAGCAGCATGGCAGGGGTGAGAATCTCAGGATGCTCTGAGTCAGTGGAAACTGCTGTGAGTGGCCTTGCATTAACTATTGCAGAGACTTCCGACATGAATGTTACTAGCACCTCATGTGTGAGCTTGGCCTTTCCGTGCTGTAGCAGTATCGCATCTAGAATCCGCCGGCTGATGCCGATCATGCGTTCCCATGATCCGCCCATGTGGGAAGCATGTGGGGGATTAAACTGCCACTCACAACCGCTGTCTCCTAGATAGGTGTTGATTTTGCCATTGTGACAGCCTGTCTTGTCAATTTGAAGTTCTCTGCAAGCTCTCACGAAATTTGTACCGCAATCTGATCTGAGCAGCTTGGCAGCGCCTCTGATGGCGAAGAAACGTTGTAGTGCATTGATAAACGACGAAGTGTCCATTGACTCTATTACTTCAATGTGTATGGCACGAGTACTCATACATGTGAAGATGACCGCCCATCTCTTAGCTTATGCTTGACCTCCACGTGTTTTTCTGACTGTGACATGCCATGGGCCAAAAACATCTAGGCCTACACATGTAAAAGGAGGGTCTGTGCACATTCTGTCTTCTGGCAGATCTGACATGATCTGTTCTTGTCGTTTGCCTCTTAATCTGCGACATGTAACACAATGAAAGATAACACTACTGATGGCTCTTTTCCCACCCACTATCCAAAACCCTGCAGCTCTGACTGCGCCTTCCAAAAAGTGTCTGCCCTGGTGGCACACTTGTGAGTGGAAGTGTCTGACTATGAGCCGAGTTACGTGGTGTTTGTTGGGGATGAGTATGGGGTGTGTTTCGTCCGCCGTCAGTTGAGCTTTAGCTAGCCGGCCGCCAACTCTGAGAATCGTGTCAGCGTCCATGATTGGGTTCAGTTTGCTAAGTGGGCTCCGCTTGGGGACAGACTCACCATGTTCGATGTGTCTGATGTCATCTGCATACACCTCACTTTGAACTGCACGAATGATGATGGCTTTGGCCTGCTGGAGTTGTTCTTCAGCGATGTTCTTGTTACACTTGTGCCATCCATGGCATGCGCTCTCAGGTGCACCTTTAAAAGATGTGGCGATGTGGCACAGCCTGGCGATGGTCTTTAACAGACGGGTCCAACTGGAGAATCTTTCAAACCTCGCAGCTCCGAGCGTGCCTTTTGACAGGTAGGTAGCACAAGACACAACCTCGGGGGGGCAGTTCAGTGTCATGCTCGGGGTTAATGAGGTCAAAAGGCACTTCCAGTATTTGACCTTGCCTTGAGTCAGTAAGGGAGGGAGGCCCACTGAGCCATGTAGAGTGGGAAAGGTGCTCAGCGGGCAGTCCGCGTGTGGCGTGGTCGGCTGGGTTTAAATGTGTGGGCACATAATGCTATTGGTGTGGCTGAGTGGAGCGCCTGATGCGTTCCACACGGTTATGTACATACACATAAAAGCGTCTCTTTTCATTGGAAATGTAGCCGAGCACTACTTTAGAGTCGGTGTAGAAGTTTACCTCATTAAATGTAGAGTCAAGCTCTTCTTGGACCATGTCTGCCACTTCTACAGCCAGCACAGCGGCACAGAGCTCCAACCTGGGAATGGTAATGTCTGGTTTTGGAGCCAGCCTGGCCTTGCCGAGGAGAAAGCCCCCATCACTGTGTCCATCAGCAGCTGTGAGTTTCAGGTAGGCGACGGCCCCGACTGCTTTTGTGGATGCATCACAGAAAACATGCATTTCCTTTCTCTGTGCTTTGGACAGTGAGATGTCTGTATACATACGGGAGATCTTGAGCTGTTCTAGGTGCTTTAGAGCATGGCTGCCCAAATTGGGGCCCGCGGGCTGTTGGACCGATTATATTTGGCCCGTGCCTTCCCGCACTGTCCCACCATAAACGATCGGAAGCTCTCGTTGAAAATTATTTATTAGCGCACTACCAAATAATGCCAAAGGCTGTTGGCCTAGCTATCCGATAACGCCCAAGACCAGTGAGTGAGAGGATTCAAGGATGGAGCGTAGTAGGCTGTGGCACACAGACAAAGTCGACTGCACAAGAAAATGCCACTCGGGCAAGTTATCGCATTAGCAATGCAATCGTGAGAAGTGGGAGAGCTTTTGCAGCGGGTGATTTCGTCAAGGAGTGTTTGACAATTGCTGCCCAAGATGTCTGTCCAAATCAGATGCGTGTATTTTCTCAAATTAGCCTGTCACGGAACACTGTCACCCGCCGCGTTGAGGACATGGCCGAAGACGTTCTAGGTCAGATAGCCCAAAGAGCAAGTCACTTTTCTGCCTTCTCCATTGCGTGCGATGAAAGCACCGACGTGTCCGACTCAGCACAGTTGCTGGTGTTTTTGCGAGGCGTCAATGAGGACTTTGAAGTGTGTCAAGAACAATCGGGCCTTGAAACATTGAAAGGGACAACAAAAGGTGTGGATATTTTTATGGCAGTGGAGCGAGTTCTGGACAAGAACGGTTTGAATTGGGAAACCCTATCTGGCATCACGACTGATGGAGCCCCCGCCATGGTCGGTAAGCGAGCAGGGCTAACTGCACTTGTGTCGGACAAGGTCTCCGAGTTTGGTGGCTCGATTTTAAAGTACCATTGTATTTTGCATCAGGAGCAACTGTGCGCTAAAAACATGGGCTTGAAAAACGTAATGCAGGATGTCGTCGCCATTGTCAACAATATTCGCTCAAAGGCCCCCTCACACCGTCAATTCAAAGCTCTGCTTGATGAGATGGATGCCCAGTATGGTGATGTATTGTATCATCAGGAGGTGCGGTGGTTGAGCCGTGGGAAAGTTTTGCGGCGTTTCTTTGATCTGCGCGAGGAAATAAGAGTTTCAAGCCACGAAGACGAACAACATCCAAGTGCCCACGGACAGTCACTGGCTTGCAGACCTGGCTTTTCTTGTGGACATCACAGAGCTGCTGAATATCCTCAATCTTCAGCTCCAAGGGAGAGACTAGATGATCACGCAGATGTATGACCATGTCAAAGCCTTCAAGCAAAAGCTCCAGCTACTTAGCAGACATCTTTCAACAGGTGAGATCTAACTTTAATATTTTATTGAACATAAAACAATGTATTACGCTTGTTGTCACAACCATGCTATCATAGATATATTGTTTGTGATGCATGTATACTTTGTGTTGGTGGAAAATAGATGTTCTTTTTAAAACCACTAAACCAGGCATTAAATCCAAAACAGTAGTTGTATTGCTTTTCATAGTCTACTGCAGCCATAAACAAAACAAAATATATCCCCTGCCCACCATTTGATTGATGATTGGTATTTCATTTCATTTCATGAACAACCTTGCATCTTACATTGCTGCTTTTGTCTTTGTGTCTGTATTTTCAGGAAATTTGGCACATTTCCCCAGCCTCAGAGAAGTTGGGTTGATGGAGGAAGACACACCAAAATACCTCGACATTCTCAACAATCTTGAGGTGGAGTTCGACCATCGCTTTGAAGATTTTCGTGGAAATACAACAGCATTTGAGCTGTTTGCTCAACCTTTTTCTGTGAATGTGGATGCAGTCAGTGAGGAGCTTCAAATGGAACATTTGGAACTTCAGTCTGATTCAGACCTCCATAGCAGGTTCAGAGAGCTTTCCTTACAAGATTTTTACAGGTCTATTCCCGCACACAGATATGGCAAGATCTGCAAACATGCCCAGGTTATGTTATCCCTCTTTGGAAGTACTTATGTCTGTGAGCAGGCTTTCAGCCTTATGAATCTTAACAAGTCCAAACTGAGGAATGCTTTATCTGACTCTCACCTACATGACATTCTCACTTTGTCAGTTAGTCAGCTTGAACCTGATATTGAGAGGCTTTTAAAAACCAAGAACAGGCTTCATGTTTCCCACTGATTGGACTACTACAGGCAGAATATGTAGGCCTGCCCTAGGCCCCCATTGTGTCACCTGGGAGTATGGTAGGCCCAAAGACTGGTAATGTTCCACACCTGTCCACAAATATTTCATAGTGCTTCAGTTATTTTTTTTATTTAAAGAAGCCAGATCTATGTTATGAAATGTTATTGACCTAAATGTGAAGCACAATAAACAGTGCAATTCATTTTTCAAAATGACCTTGTGATATAGTGTTTATTTTGCACACGTATGCTTAACTTACACACGTAATGTACTGCACTCATATATTTACCGCACACTTAATGTACTGCAAAATTATCATTTTGGCCCTCGGCCCTCCCCTCACGTTCAATTTTGGCCCTCCATCGGGAAGTATTTGGGCACCCCTGCTTTAGAGAGTCTTTTCATTGTTGCCACTTGTCCTGTTTCTCCTTTGGTAGCGGAGTATCCCATTCAGCGATGTCCTCGGAGATCTCTCTCAAAATGGAGCGTCCTTCAATGCTGACCGGCACAGCGAACCCAAGTGGGTCATACAAACTGTTGATGACCGATAGTACGCCGCGTTTAGTGAAGGGCTTGTCACTGATTTCCACTCGAAATGAGAACTGGTCTGTGGACAAGTTCCAGCCCAGTCCGAGGCTGCGTTGCATGGGCGGGGCATGCTGTCCAAGCTCGAGTCCCTGCAGACCTGTGGCTATATTTTCACCTGGGAAGGCACTGGTGACTACAGGACTGTTGGACGAAATCTTGTGGAGACGGATGTTAGATTGAGCCAGCATTACGGTTATCGCTGCCGTACTCCCTCTCTCCCTCCACAGCAGTTCTCTTGAGTCCATACATGGCGACTGAGGGGGATGGGCAGTTTCCAAACACATAAACTGTCATTCGAAACTCGTCCACTTCTCCATCCAGGTCGTGCTCACGGAACCATAGAAAGCGCAGATAATCGCGATGGTCCTCCCTGACCATAAAGTTGTGAAACATCTGCTCCACGTCAGCCATCACAGCGAATGGCTCACCTCTGAAACGGAGAAGCACACCTACAAGACTGTTGTTAAGATCTGGGCCTTTAAGTAGCACTTGATTAAGAGACACATTTCCACACTGGGCACTTGAATCGAAGACAATTCTGATTTTGCCTGGTTTTTGTGGGTGGTAAACACCAAAGCTTGGGAGATACCAACATTCTTGGTGGGGTTTGAGAGGAGGAGCCCTTTCTGCATGTCCTTTGTTGAATATCTTTTTCATAAATTCCAAGTAATGCTCTTTCATCTCCGGCTTTCTCTTTAATGTTTTGCGTAGTGACATGAGGCGGGTGAGAGCCTGCTCTCTGTTGTTAGGCAAGCGGTGTCGTGGATGACGAAAAGGCAGGGGAGCCACCCAGTTATTTGTCTCATCTTTAGCAAACCCATCGTGCATAACATTCAGAAATGTCTCATCTTCTGCCGAGAGTGCCAGTTTGTCATCATCTGTTGTTTGTTTAAAGATGTGTTTGCTCAGCTCATCTTTGGGTTGCATGCTCTCAAAAAGGGGATTGTCTTCTGTGAACTTTACCTTTGTGAAAATTCTGTTTTCACAGGGAGAGAGAAAACTGGGGCGGCCATTATCAAGTATGTTTGTCTTATAGGAGTTAACTATGGGTCTGTGGGCTCCTGAGAGGCAGACGTCTCCGATAATTACCCACCCGAGATCAAGCTGTTGGGCGTAAGGTGCTTCGTTTGGGCCGTTTACCTGGTAGCGAACCTTGTGGACCTGAATCACATCACGGCCCAGCAGGAGAAGTATATCAGCTGATGGATCAAGTGGCGGTAGTTTTGTGGCTACATGAGATAGATGAGGATGCGCAGCTGCAGCTTCCGGGGTAGGTATCTCACTCCTGTTGTCTGGAATCTGGTTGCATTCAGTAAGTATTGGTAGTGACATGGATACTTTTCTATTTATGCCCTCAATGACAAAGCCATGAGCTTTGCGCCCAAGTCTGTTCACTGTGCCAGAGCATGTTTTCATTGTGTATGGGATTGCTTCACCATGTAGGTTGAACATATCAAAAAAGGGGGAACGGGCCAATGACACATTACTCTGATCATCTAACATTGCGTACATTTTTCTTTTCTCATGAAGGGCTGAGTTGGGGTACACATTTACCAGGCAAATTTTAGAACAAGACTTTCCCTGTAGTCCCTGTCCACATACCTCAGTGCAGCTGGATGTGGTCACTGTGGGGCTTGGGACATCTGGCTCCCCGCCATGCACCCCTGGTAGAGTATTAGGACCTGTATCCCCCCCATGGGGGTGGCCCTGCATGCATGGCCGAAATGTGTGAATCACTGTTGCACTCTACACAGTGAATACCAGCTTTACAGTATCTGACCCTGTACTCTGTTGATGAGAGACACTTGTAGCAGATTGACAGCTCCTTGAGTAGGCCCTTCCTCTCATCCAGTGTCTTCATTCTAAACCCTCTACATTTGGCGAGTGAATGTGGCTTCTTGTGTATTGGACACTGTTTATTGGGGTTGAGAGAGGGAGCTGTTGATTCGTCGTTAGTTGGGTTTATTCCTCTTGAAGTGTCTAGGAAGCTGAGGCCTGGTAGATAGCCTTCGTTTTTTGCCGCTTCGAGCTCTAGGAGAAGGTCTGCAAGCTCCTGCAGGAGGTGACTGTCTTTCGGGCCAGCTTTGGGCAAGCTTTCGAGGCGTTTGAACAGAGAAGCTTCGATGGCTTCTGGTGAGCCATAATTTCTGTCCAGCCTTTGCCATAAACGTTGCAGACCTGCTTCCGGGTTGCTAACGTGAACAGCTCTGATTCTCAGGGCATGCTGGAGAGACTCACCGCTAAGCCATTTGGTAAGTAGATCGAGCTCTTCACAGCATTTCAAGTTCAAATCTCCAGTAGCGTTGCGAAACATAGATTTCCATGCTATGTAGGTTTCTGGCCTGTTATCAAACACTGTGAGTCCTGCTGTCAGGAGGTCACGACGTGAGAGGAGCACAGCGAGGTCTGATACATCAGCTTGTTGACGTGATGCTGGAGATGGGGTGTTGTCTGCCCCGATGTGGCTAACGTATGGGATGGTGGACGTTTGGGGTGCCTGATAGGTGGAGAGCTGGGTAAGTACTCACGTGCATGCGTCATTGCTGTTGGCGTGCTTGGCCTGACGTTGTTGTTGTTCATGTCCCACTCTTGTTTTATATCAGGCTTTGTCTCGTCTCCATATTAGCGTCATTATGGAAGTGGGTTTTAACATATTCTTGAGTGCGGCTGGCATCCATGGCTATTGTAGCAGGAACGTCTGGCCGCTCCACGGACTCTGCTTGGTCCACAAATGCAGCCTCCAGGACCCTTGCTGCTGCGAGCGCTGCTTCGGCCTCTCCCTCTTGCTTCAGGGCGTTCATCGTAGCCACCAATCGAGTCTTCTCCATCTCGATGCGTGCCTTTTCGACTTCCATGTCTATTTGGCGTTTGGCGTACTCTGCTCTGATGCTGGCGGCTTCAGCGTTGGCTCCTGCTTTTGCTGCAGCTAGGCTAGCTGTTGAGCTACATGACCGGCGTGATAAAGCTGAGCTGCACTGTGATCTGACTTCCAGTTGGGAGAGCGGAGGAGTGTCTCCGTGGTTGGACATGTCTGCTTCAGGACCCCGACGCTGCACTCGATGTGTAGACAATCTTGTTAGTCTTCTGCCCTCGGCTAAACTGAATGCTTTAGCTTATGCAGCGAGCTAAACATAAATGGCTTCAGTAATCACTCGTGAGTCACTCGTGGAATTCTTCTGAGCTTTACTGGCAAAACCATTTCTTAATTTGTAAAACTGTGACAATAGAAAAAGAATAAAGACCATAGTTTCAGTATAAAAACATACATTTCACATTCAACAGTATTGCCATGTGTAAAATAAACAAATCTCCGGTTTTAGCATTAGCAACTAATAACATATCAAATAGCGATCCAAATGCTATACGCTAACACGTAGCTTTTACCGATTAAATAACATTCCGACCATAATAACACAAAACGAAAGTATCAATACGCATCCATAATAGGGCATCTTTGTACTGAATTTACAGATTATGCCTTTCTTAAGTGCAACAGGTGAGGAAAACGGCAGACAACACAGGAACGACATGTGCGGAGAACTCGGCTGTACTCTAGCTTTCAATACAAACTCACTTCCTGCTCCCGCGATACGCCACTAGATGGCGGTAATTCTCGCAAATCAATAGACTTCTCTTAAAGGCACATTACAATAAACCTCACATGCGAAATATACAAACAAAACAAAACTGAGGGACAGAATCATTTCTGCCACATGGAACAAGTGACACAGTGTTGTTCAATCAGGGCATTTGTCCTGATTTGTTTCGACATAAAGCAATTGAATGTAGTTTCAGAATACCATAACTATTGTATCATATTAAGAACTATAGGAAAGACTCAAGGATATCACAAACAATCAAAGCCTTGCTCCCAGCAGTGTACTCCTTCAACGCTTCATTAGTGTATGTGCATTTATTTATTTTGATTTTAAACATTCCAGAGAATATTTCTAAAAGTTATTTATGATTTAAAACAAACATTTCAAATATTTGAAAGGTTCTAGGTTTGCTTTTGATTGAATTAACAGTGTTGCCGGGATTCTGTTGTACAATAACCATGAGGCTAACATTTTGCTAACTGCTTAACCTTATGAGGGTTAGTCTGTTGTAGTCTTCTCTAATAATTTAGGTATAGAGGCTGATAAGAAAGTTGATTTTCTAAAGAAAAAGGCATGTAGCCAGTGAAAAAAAAGGAAAAAGGAGCCCTTTTATGAAAGTGAAAACATGTAGCTGGAGGTTCTAAGGTACTGAATGGACTCAGTGCTCATAAAGTGAGTTATTGAACAGGAGTTCCAGCTGTCAATGTCTACAGGGTACATATTGAGCTGCGCCTGGCAGAGGAAAGATGCTCAGCAGGATAGGACCCTTCACAGCTTTTGACCCTGCTCCTGGAATCATGCCATCCTCTTACTGTAAACCACAAAGCTATAGGGGTTGTTGCAAAAGTTTCCCTCTGTCTTAGTTGGTATTTCCAGCTAAACATCTAGTTCCTGGAAACAAGCTGTTTGGCAGAGTATAAAAGAGGCACCGACCAGTTATATATGTTGATGTTGTGAAGGTGAAGGTGACTGTGCCTTCTTTCCCATGACACTTTTTCAGACCAGTTTTGGACGGTGTGTTGGTCGTTGTATCTTTAATTTAGTGTGTTTATGAGTCTGTATAAGTTGTATGGACAGACCGGTCCATCGTGGTTCTATCGACATGCTCTATAGTTTATCGTTTTTTTATATAAACCAATCAGCTCATTGAAGTTGTTGACTTACTAGTATTAAGCCTGCACTTGATTCAGTCAGGGCTTTGCATATATATAATATTTTAGTATTTCATACTTTGTAAAATATATTGTCTTCTCTAGAGCATGTGGTGACCAGAAACACCAATAACTTTTAATGTCTTATCTCCCAAGTATGTTATGATTTTGGTTTGGTTAGTTAGTTTATTTATCGGTTAGTTTGTGTTTTTGTCAGCAAGATAATGAAAGAAAATACTGGTCCCATTTCCATTTAACTTTTTTAAATGTTTTGCCAGTCTGGGGACTACACAAACATTTCCTCCTCCATTCATAAATTCATATTTTTAAATGTTCACCCAAGTGTCCAGGGACATCAGACTAAGAAGGCCTCAGCTGACCTAAGGGCATGACCCTGGTGGCGAGAAGCCTTTGGCAAAAAACCTTTGGGTCAATCATAATGTCAGAAATGCCAATCTTGTATAATACATAAATAATAATTGCATATGACCTGGTATTTGCACCCAACATTTACTTCTCTTCCTTCCAAATGTCTGTTGTTGAACTGCAATCACACTAACCTTGTTTATGGCTATGTTGGAATTACACTGTTATAGTCCGTTATACTAATATATTTTACCTTTTAGTTTAATTGTGCTGAGCTAATGAACATTTCTTTAGGTTTCAAATGTTTAACCTAAGCAATGATTCCAGGTGGTGCTCTCTGAGAGGCCTCGAGTCTATTCTTGGCAAATATTTTTTAACACGATGTACAGCACAATCTATAACTGGATTAGAACCAATTTAGTGCATACACCTTCTGCTTGCCAAATTAAATAGTTATTTCAAAAATACAAACATAGTTAGAGAAACTGAATCTGTCTTCTGCTAAGCAAACAGACTGCCAACCCTCCTATGAAAATAAACAGACTGTTTCAACCCTCGTTGGAACAGTAGCTGCAAGGGTGTAAAGCAACATAAAATACCATCACGCAGACTTTCCCCTTGGAACCCTCACACCACAACATGTGTTGCATTAACTGTTGATGTGTTGTCATAATGATTGCATTGAAAAATTAAATGAGAGGGACTTAACAGGGTTTTTGAGTGGTCTGCAACAGACAAATGTATATAAGCTTCATGAAACCTAATAAGTACAAGAAGAAAATTGTAGACAATTTGGTTTTCCATTGAGATCCAACAGTAGAAACACACCTCATATATTTTTTCCATCTGTCTCAAAATGAATGTAAGTGAAAACACAATGAAACAGGAGTCTGTGCTGACGTTTATTTGAGACCACAGGACGTTATGACCTAGGTCTCTTAATATAGACTTTTGAGTTGTGAGTTACTTGATTGGATATAGGAATGAGGTGAGTGAAGGTAATTCATTTTTTATATTTTTTCGTCCTGGAAAGTAACACAAATTTGAGAATGTGGTTTGCACAGTATAAGAGCTCTGAGAATGTCTATAACTGTCTCAAACTTGGTTAATTTATTGATTATTAGCAAGCAGACTAGAAAAATCTTTACTGACATATAGCAGGCTACTACTTGCTCAGAAGTAATTTCATGTAGGCAGCAAGGCTTTATGCTTAAACTGGGTGTCGAGAGACATGGCTTTGCCCTGAATCTGGATGTGTGAGCTTTGCAGCGTTCCATTGTCGTCCATCTTGTGGCGTGTGGCTTTAGTTTCCACATTAGTCTATTTCCCACTATTGCTTCTGGCACAACTCAACCTGCACAATGCTCTGCCAGAGATCTGGAAAAGTTAGAATGACTCACTCTCAACATTTACTTCTCTCGTTCTGTATGTGACTTTTCTAGTATGATCATTTAAAATATACGGTGTATGAAGATGTTCCATAGGCATTAAACTACTAATGCATCAGTAACTAAATACTTCTTTAGTCTTTGCCAAACAGTGGACACATGGTAACAAACAAAACAGATCTAAAAAGTGTGCTAAGAAGACTAGTTTAGCTGACTGTTCGCTAAAACCAACTTTCTTTCAACCACTGATATCCATGGCTCCTATGATGATTTCCCCCCCTTTATACACCAAAATGGTTGTGACCTCCATGGTCGATCCTGCAGCATTAGAAGACAGTAGCATGCCATATTTTAGAAACGCTGAGTAAAGGTCCTTTTGAGATGAATTTACATCTCCGGACAAACTATAAAGTGGCCATTATTGTATTAATGTGAAATCAAGAAGAAAAACCAAGTTATATAAAACAACAAGCTGTGACAGCAACTGTCAAAACAATATAAACCACCTTTTATACTATGCAGAATTATTAAGCTCAAAAAAGCGAGAGAAACCCCATTGACCCCACCTTACAAACCTCCAATATAGAATATTTAGAACTGTAATAAATCCTGCTTCAGCTCTCGGCTACTGCGGGTGCGATCATTAGGCAAAGCAAATGAATGATTGGGGGAGTTGGGAGCTGCTTATTTACCCCAAAACGTACAGAAGCCTAGGATATAAATCTGCATTTGCAGTTTCTGAAGATACCCCAGTGACTTGTACATAATGATATGTGGGTTGTAAGCATATTTCCACTTAAGAGTACTTTGGGCTGACCACTGAAGCTAAAGACCAAAGTTCTCAGGTTGAGTTCATCAATGTATGACAGTGTTTATTCTAAATGCCATCTTTAGGTAACATTCACTGCACAAAAAAACAAACAATCAAACAAATGACTGTTGACACACACACACACACACACACACACACACACACACACACACACACACACACACACACACACACACACACACACACACACACAGAAAAGGATCCTCGCTATGTTTATTTACTCGTCAAAGTATAGCATTGCTTATAGGTTATTATCCTACATCAGAGGACCATTTTTTAGCCACATACATAGTCATATCATACCGTAACAGCAAGATAGGCTTCAAATGCACTTTAGTGTATTATGCCGCTGCAACACAAACATTTCCCAGTTTGAGATTAATAAGGTCATTCTTATCTTATCTTTACCCCTTAGAAGTGATCTAAAAAGGACAGCATGCACTCTACAAAGTAACAGGATTTCTGCATGGCAGGCTAAAAACCACAGTATTCCTTACAGCCTGTATACTGCCATTCCAGTTGCCCTCATCCAAAGCTCGCATTGCTTTAATTTGTATTCCTCCAACATTGGTTGACCGCCTTTCCTCATTCCTGAAAGATGATTAAATACATTTGGGGATTTAAAAGACCCAGGTTTAAATCTTTAACCAATATCATACGTATCATAAAACAATACATTTTGAGACTGTCTGCCTTACATTTTAATTTGATGAAATACATAATTTAAGAACACATTTAGAGCTATTTGAAGTTAACAACTCTATAGTTTAACAAAATGTCAACTTGAAGAATCCTTCTCTTTACTTCATCACATTTATCTAAAGACACCTTGTAAAAGAAAATGTTATTTTCAGATGAGTTGTTTAAAGTTGATAGTCATAATGTTTTTCTCTGTCTCCGATACTGTATTGAAATTTGAATAATTTCACTACCTTTTCATGGTCACCAGATTACAGAAATGTTAACCTGTTAAGTGTGTCATTTTAATTATGTTTCTATGTTTTGTATCTCTGTAAAGGGTCTTTGAGTTTTTAGAAAAGCGCTATACAAATAAAATGTATTATTATTATTATTATTATTATTATTATTATTGTTATTATTATTATTATTATTATTGTTATTATTATTATTATTATTATTATTATTATTGTTATTATTATTATTATTAATATTATTATTATTATTTAATCTGTCAAACCATCCGATTTTGGATAATGGATGAGTCTTGTTTGGTTCATGTATTTTACAGCTCATATTGCTTGACAGAGAGCTTCCTGCAGATGACCCCCCACACTTTCTCCAGGTTAATGCTTTAAGCAGGGCTACTCGCTGGAACTGTGCAGTAGTCTCTCCCTGTTGTCCTCACAGCAGATCATATGGGGCAAAAATGAGCTGCTGGAACGGCAGCATGTTTCTAAAAGCTCCTTGGGGGACTGACTGCGAGTGCGTGCTCTATTGCTATAAAACTATTCATTGTTTTATTCGGCCCTTTCCTTTCTTGGCTGTGTGTTGTGGAAAGTAACATCTCCACGGGCAATAAGCTTCAGCATGTACAGTTGAATGTTAAAGTACAATTTCAAAAAAAAAAAATTGGCACTAACTGAGAACTGAATATGACTTCTAAAAACAGGATATGGGACTGCATGTGGACACTCAAAAGGAAGTAGATGGGGAAGGCATCACACCCAGATCAGATTTTGATCCTGTCCTCCCAGTTTGTTCATCTTTTTGAGTCAAAGATTGAACACCTCTTTGCATTGTTGTGGTTCTTTTGATCCCATTTACTTTTGGGGATGGCCATCCTCTGAGCAAACAAGACAGACATCAATGGTTTTCTTGGTTCCCAACAAATGTAAAAAAAATCTTTCTAACTGTTTGGGTATTAAAATCAAAGGTAAACTGTATAACATTGATTATTCGCAGGTTAGGGAACAGGGAAAGTACTGTCTTTATCTCTAAAGCTGCCTTCACACGAAAGGACGTTTTCTCCTCGCTTTCCTTGAGGTAGGGTAAAGAGCCTTGTGGAGATGAAAGCAGATAAGTGGTGTTATTTCCATGGTAGGCCCTACCTTCACTCCTTGCCTGTGTGGTTTCTGTGTCACCTACAAATGTTAACTAATTGAAAAGTCAGCGTCAACCAAGTCCAAAGTTAAAATATTTTAAACGTTGAGCGCATCGCTTGGTGGCACTATGCCAAGGGAGGAGCTTCAGCCCTAGGTTAGTGGCACAGTGCTTTCCCATTTGAAACCGAAAGTCAAAAGTCCAAGCCAGCTCAGAGCGTTTTTTTCTATTAAGCCTGTGATAGGCATCTGTATGTATAATATATATATATATATATATATATACACTGTATAAATGATATGGCACCTAGTGGCCACACAACAAATGCATCTTTAAAGAGAAGCTTGAAAAATACAAAGAACTCACGTTATACTGTAAGTGAAGACTTTTCTGGTCTAGCTAATTCTTAGGTAATGATGCCTCTGAAAGATGCGATGCAGAATTAGTTGATAATGGCACGCAGCCTGAACTCTACTAAAGGTTGGCTGATTTGCTTCTTATGTCTTATCCCAGAAGAGTTGTCCTGCGTCTGCAAAAAGCTCCTGTTCTATAGCCTGAGGAGACAGTCCATACATAGCACACAAACAGATCATTCTGGGGTGATTGAGGTAATTGCTTGCAGTTGTGGTCTGTGTTGGAAAGGGCCCTGAAAAGGTGAGGTAAGTGCAGCTCCTGTTCAGTATTGATTTCAGACTGCACTTCACAGTGGGAGTCTGTATGGCTTAAATGGGCTATAGGGGGGGGGGAAATTTGATTTCAAAATCCCAATTTTTCACACTACTTTAGATCACCTCTGATCCCTCTAACTCCAGTCCCCTGGGAAAGTTATTAAAGTAAGCTACATATGTACATGGTAATTTAGGTTGGATGCAAAGCATTGGAGAAAAGTTGCCCACCACCCTCTTAGGGTCTTGAAACTATGACAAATAGAGCCCAACTCCCCAACTGCACTGGCACAAAACCTTTATTCAGTGCACCAGATCTTAATTATAGGTTTCTCTCTGAACTACGATTTTTCATACAAGCAGACAGTGGGAGATTCTCTAGCTATGAGGTTGTACCCACAACAGTGAAGGAAACAATGCTTGTTATGAAACTTTTCATATTTATGGTGAACTTTATAATGAATTATAAACCCCTAAAACTTATTTCCCCTCCAATTTGGGAATGTTGTTTTCCAATAGAGTTTGATGGGCAGGAATGCTGCTTTTTGCATTGAACCTGGTATACATTGTAGACATTTTTTGCTTTAAAACAATACATTGGCAGTAAAAAGTACTACATAATGTCATGATGAAGGTTCTTAATGTCAAATGCAGACATTTGTACTAAATCCAACTTTGCAATATCGCTTACTTTCACACACTTAAAGTAGTAACTCATTTCAAGAACCCTGCCCATTTATATTTACATTTGCAGTTCTATGTGGACCTTTTCAGGCACCAGTAGACGGCACAGGGCTTAATTTCCTGACTTGAAAGAAAGAAGGGGCCCAGCAGTTTACTGAGGAGAAATATAGCGTAAAAAACAATGTCTTTTTAAGTACCCTTAATGAAAGCAAGTCTTGATTCTTTGTATGCCTCGGAAGGCTTGGTTATCTTAACTTTTAAGCACAAACACTGTCTTGATTTGTGTGATCTGCGGTTGATCTGTGTTAAAAACCAAAACGTGTATGGTTCAGCAAAATATTTCAATGAATCAGTTAGTTTGAAATCAATCAGTAAAGATGTTCAGATATACAGCTGCTCACAAGATCTGTATCAGGAATGGATATGTGTCAAACTCATCATGGATTTTCCTCCGTGATGCGTTTCGCAGGTACTTCACAGTTTCACATGTGTTTTTGACCGCTTGTCTGCTCAGGGTACTGTATGTGGTCTCTTGGAAAAATGTACTGTACCTATTTAGAAAGCTATTCTGTCTTACCTATTAAATCCACAAACAGCAGCTAATGTGTACATCCAGTAGTAACAGGACTACCTTGGCAGTCATTTGGAGTCATATTTCTGTAAATGTGATGAATTGGAGTTCAAATTTATTCAGTTTTAGCTGTTTACTTTTCTCCTTTTACTTTGTTTTGGTTTTCACCAACTTTTGAGGGAAATGTTGCTGGTAAATGCTCCACTGTGTTCACCTTTGTCTGTCTGATGTTGCAAGCAGTAGGTTATGAGGGAGTAAACTGGCTTGCTGCAGCTGACAATGAGGATAACAAGAAGGTTGAAAGTGTATCAAAGCTTCAAAGAAACAATTTCCTCAATACAAAAGCATAGATTATTATTATTATAAGATGACTTTAAGCAGCTTTTAGTTGTATTTTGTTCACATAGTACATTTATTACACATTCCAACAGGCCTTACAGGGATGAAGAAAACATGAATATATCACATCAATGTGACCTAAAAGTGCAACTAACACAAGTTATTACTCTTGCAGTATTCATATACATACAATACACAAACAATAATGAATAATAAATGGGTTTATAGTCATTGCCAATGTTAAAATCATTTTCGAAACCAAACTGAAAAAAAGGCTGGTGTTAAGAAAAGATATCCATTTAATTGAAGATGTGAATTGAACATCTACCCGTTGACCACAGCGGAGCACTTAAAGAGCGTTATTGTACACAATCTATGTCTTATAACGTAAGTGGGTCATTATACATTCGGTACTGAAGTGCGGACTGGATGGTTCAGCTGCAGGGGTATGAGGTAACATACAAAGTATACGTTTAAGTTCCACTTTTAAAACACTAGTTAGTTTGTGGTTGTGCCATGGTGATGGCATTTGTGGTGCTATGAGTCTGACATGTCTGAAATGTTTTGGGTAATGAGCAAACGTTTGGCAGTGTTACTAATCTGTGACAAGAGAATATCTGCTGTCTTGCAAGCTGTAATTAAGGAAATATCAGACTTTTCTGTTTCAGATGGGAAGGCACACTGCATTAGAGAGTTTGGGAGAGGAGAGGAATGCAGCAATATCATCTCTTACAATAGCTGAAATGACTCATTATTCATAATGGCTCCTTTCATTGTTATATCAAAATGGAACATTATATCCCTCCAAAATTGTAATAGAGTAGAAGTACAAAGTAGCAAAAAATGTAATTTCTCAAGTAAAGTAGTATTTTCAAATGTGTAATACAGTATTGCTGCTCGGCAAATGTACAAAGTTACAATTTACCACAGAAGAAAAGAAAAAGAAAATGTTTAAAAACTCCCTTGAGAGTATTTCCCAAGTCAAACTTGAGTTGAATGAGTGAGTGTGAGAGTGTTTGTGAGACTGAGTTTTCCTGCCTGCTGTGTCAGAGTGGACCTCCTTCTTCTTCTCCTTCTACAGTCCCCTCCTACTTCCCCGAGATATAGGCAACGTTTTAACTTAGACTTTGAGTCAATCAGAGTGGGATCTTTAACTGTGCCTGCTGCTGGGTCTCTATGCCTGGGCCCACCACATAAGCACTCACAGCGCTCATCACTTACACAGACATACACACTCACCCACACACATGCACGCTTGCACCGGCAAACATATGGAGTACTCCTGCTTCCTCCTGCTCTGGATCTGCAGCCAGCAGTTAGGTGAGTGAAAGGTGTTTTCTCTGTCTCTGTTATTGTTTCAGTAATGTGTGTGTCATTATGCAGGTTGTACTGATGTATGAATCAGACTTCACAACAGTACAATAATGACAATCTAATTGTTGGGTATACTTTGACTCGTTCCAACAGCAACTGGATACTTTGAGACTGCTGCTTGTGAAGGTTTTAATGTGCACACAAGTAGCAGTAATATTTGAATATCTTCAGTGAATGAAGGGCTTCCTTGTGAATGACATCCTAACCTGACATCTTGACTAGTATCATGTTAAGAGACAGGAAGGGCAGAGCTCAGGGGCAGAGCTCAGGGGCTTTACTGAAGGATAAGTTGTCCCCCCTCAGGTCCAAAGAGGTGCTGTGTAGTTCATTGGAAGCAGGCTTGTTCTCTCAAATGAAAGTTGATGCTATCTTTTCACAGTCAAGTTTCTAGCAAGCGGAGCGTTGTTGGTGCTTAGCCAGAACCGTGGGCAATTACCAGTGAAATCACTATACCAGTACCATATCTAGACAGGAGGGAAGAAAGAGAGTCACAGAGTCAATAAAAGGCAGCAAATGTGTTTTTTTAAACTAATCGTATCTACTGAACCCTTAAAATGTACTGTGGAACTGATGCACACTACAGTAGATATCTCTATATGGTTTTGAGCTTAGCATACCTTAGACTGTAACCACATTGTTTAAACACAGTATGAATTGGCCGCAGTTCCCATAGAATAATGTGCATGTTGTCACCATAGCTGTATGAAAAGCAATTCTCAACAGAGAATCATTATTCTGTTATGTTGCATCACCTGGAGGTTAATACTGATGTCTACAAGACTGGAATTTTTCAAGAGGCAGACATCAATTCATCTTTGACATTGAGTAAATAACACAACACTGAGAAGTGCTCTGGAGGAACTGTCTTTTGTAAATATTTGGTTTGATTTTGGAATTAGTTGGAACCAAGTTTATGGAGTGATGCCACAGAGAGGGAGACACTGACCTTGTAGCTGGAGTCTGCGGAGAAAGGCTCGATGCTGGCTGTGGTTGGAGATGTTTTGGCAGACACATGAGAAGGAGGCTGCATGTTACTCAACATTTGTTTACTTCTTATGTTAACTCCCAATTACTCCTTTAATACATGTCCATGGTGCCCACTCCATGCAGGGATGATCAAGCTGTGAGAGTACGTACCCTGACGTCAATTTTGATGTAAAAAGTGAAGAGTGCCCTGAAAATGACAATGAGAAAGCTTATTATTATCGACAAACTTAAAAAAGATATGCTATTTTGTCAGTTTGTATGGCAATAATGACAGTGGCCAGATTTTGACTGAATTAACTAAACAGTCATGGTGCTCCCTTATAATAAATAAAGTAGAAGCCATGTGCCTTCTTTTCTATGGGTAAACCTCATGTGCATTGTTGCAATTTTATGATGGCCACTTTCCATAATGGAAATTTAAGAGTTGTGTACACATGTTATTGTCATTGCACAGAGTACAAGTACTAGGACAACGAAATGCGGTCTCTGCATTTGACCCATCCTAGTGTTAGGAGCAGTGGGCTGCCATTATGTACGGCGCCCGGGGAGCAGTGTAGGTAACCAGTGTCTTGCTCAGGGACACCACGGTGGCACTAGGTCTTTCGGGGACTTGAACTGGTGACCTTCCAGTTCCCAGGCCAACCCCCTATGGACTTCGCCACCACCACCGATATATGCCCTATTGTCTACAAGCTTGTGCCCTTTGCAGTTTTGACTGTTTCGGGCATTTCTGAAATAACTGATGCTGCTAACAATGTGGTTCATGAGATTGAACCAATGTGTGGTTTGCTTGTAACCACCGGCTAAAACATATATTCATTTTTTGGAGCTAATTTTCGATGAATTCAATTGGTTTTTGCAACCCCCTTCACATTTGAAAAATTAAAGTTAAATGTGTTGCAGTTGACCCAAGCTTTGTGTGCAGTGTCCTGTTGCCCATTGACCCTTGTATAACTTTAATTACATGTCATTATCCTATTTACAAGCACCACGTCTTCCAAGTTCGGATTGCTGGAGGTTCCAGCAACGTTTTCTAAGAATTTACTCTACCTCTGCCAACAAATTTCTAGGGGATTATGTAAAACACATCTCTGTTGCCTTCTTTGTACGATACCTAATTGATTTAATTTGGTCAGGAAATCATTTCTTCATGTTGTGTTGACTGCCTTTTGGATCCTTCAGTGTCCAGATCCCAAAAGTGTGTACTGTCTGTCGGCTTTTACTGAAACTAAATATAGTTATTATTAAAATGTCTCATCAAAATGAATTATCAGTCAGTTTAATTACTGTCAGATTGTTTAGAAACATACCTTCTCATTAATCAATGGTTGTAATTTTATAATATGTATAGGCTTAGTTTGAGCAAAAGTTGTACTTGCCAAAAGCAACAATGCACTGCTTCAGAATGAAATTCATGTGTCGCTTTTTCAGTGACAATAAACATACTCCTTATTCCAATAAAATGTTTCGACATTGCAATCTAGTTGAATAATACAGTAGCCGGTGGTACGGGTCTTGTATATCACTGGCTAAAGTCTTGGTTTGAATCCCTGGAGAGGATTCTGTTGGCTCAGACGGTTAACAGCTTGTTAATCAGTGCCCAGTTGGCTGACTGTTGTGTATTGGAAACATCTGATTTAGATACCCCATGCCTCCAGAGTTTTTGGCATGTGTTAAATGTGAAAGAAAAAAATGTGAAATGTGTAAGGTGCCAAACTATTTGGAGTTATATTGTTTAATGTGAAGCATCTTTCCAGAAAAAAACTATTGTAATGGAAACCCAGAGGGCATCAATAGAAAACGACATATTGTTTTGCTTTAGCATTGGTTAAAACACTAGTCAGATGCAGTTGTATAGCAGTATCTGTAGACATCATCATGTACAAAGTCTTTCATAAATACCTAACAATATTACACTGCATTCACTCTTTAAAGAACTGCATCATGCCCTTCTGATATCCGGGTTGCAGTCGAATAGTCAGTTTAGCTTAGGAAGGTTCCTAACGGAGTGAAATGACCCGGAAGTACCTCAGTGGCAGCCATGATAAGAGCTGTTCGAATTCTGTAGATGATAGGAAAGGAGCTTTGAAACTTCCTCTATAACCTCCTTTAGCTTAGGAAACACTGGACCTTCCTTTTAGGAAAGGAAAGCAGAAAATGCTGTCCCACAATGCCTTGCGGGCCACAACATTTCACGGAAACAACCGACCGTGGCGGAGAAATGCGTTTCATGAAAGTTACGTTTGCTTATTAAGCAGTTTAAAACGTATACCATAACTTGCTTAAATGCTTTGTTTTGAACGTTCAGCTCTATATTAATTAAGGAGAAATATGAACGTTACTGTTTTACTGAAATTATCAAATAAAGTCTACATTTCATTGTTTACTGAGCTGTGTGGGTTTCTTAAACGTTTTAAAACATGTTTGAATTGTGATATACAAAGTGATAGGTTAACGCATACCTAGTTTATTATAAACACATTTGTATTTATTTTTAAATATTTTCATATAATCATACGTATTGGGATTCATGTGGGTTAATACGAGTGGACCAGAGGGTGAGGGTGACAAGCATAAGTTTCACTTTTCTTTTTTATTTCAATTCCAACATTTGTAATGAAGAATATATGTCTCACTGTTGTCCACGTTCATAAAGCATAAAACAACACCATCATAGCACGGTGCAAAGTAGATACGCTTTCATTAGTCCGCTTTATAGGAAACTGTCCCCACAGCAGACGCACATTAATAACGTCCGCTGGCGCATCATCAATACGTGGGATAGTGTAAATGAAGTTGGATTGTCAAAGCACCGCAGTCGCTTCTCTTAAGTCCTTTTGTATTCTCCAATCCACTATTCCTTAACCCCGTGATGCGTCATGCAAAGGTCAAGGAATAGTAGATAGGAATAGGCGATAGGAGCTGAGTTTTTGACAATTCGAACGTACCCCCAGATTTCTCCAAGCAAGCCCTTAGCATAATGCAACCCGCACGGCTGCTGGATGTCAGTGGGTCTGTGGTGGAGCTCCTGCAGCTTGGTGTTGGGCCAAAGGCAGCCGCGGACTTATGTGGGTCGCACCGGCAGCCACCGGCTTGAGGTTTATTTATTTGGGCATGGAGGCCGGTACACAGGAAACCCAGCAAGAGTCCAACCTTGTGTTAGAAGCTGCTGAAATTACTTGGAATATTAAATTGCTCTGCCACATTAGTAGCTTAAAATGGAAACTGAATCACCTCCATTCTCATGCTTCTACCCAGCCACTTTCCTTTTCTTAGCACTCGCTCATTTTTGATCTGCCTTTCTGTGATTGCATCAGAGGTCCTTTTTGAATACTCAAAAGACTTCCAAGCATGAAAATCCAGTCCCATGGCTAAAAACATATTTGTGGTCCAGTTGAACAATGATGGAAAGACTTTGAAAGAACGCTGCCCGTCATTTGTTAAATGATTTATGCTGCAGCACACTGTCAGGAGTTACCTGATGATTTGTATTTGTTTTCCATACACCTATCTGTTCCCAACCATCTATTTTCAGTCACCCCTTTTATGTTTCTAGATAAACAGAAACTTTAGGAGGATGTTTGGTTGTAGGATCAAACACCAGCTGAACATGTGAACCATTCATACAACAGGAAATGAGCAATGTGGAGAATATATCAATATTTACATGAAGAGCCTGCATGGCAGAGATGGACATTTATTTTAATGGAGGTTTTCATGAAGCAGAACAAATAGTCTATGGTTGTGCCAATGAAGGTGTGATGTACTCCCGGTCTCAGACTTGAGGAATGAATGACTCATTCACTGCGTTGTTGTCCCTCCACTCGCATAATGTGCCGTGGTGAAATTGTGGTTGTGATGGTTTTGACACTTCCTCCACCCTACAAAAAGCAGTTTTACTGGTACATGCTGAAAAACAGTGAAAGTAGATATTTATTTTTGTTTTTTGCTTAGATATACTCATAATACCACAAAATATTGATTGCTGAGAAAGGCAGAGCATTTAACATCTTTGTTGGAGCCCCATTTTTCTTAAAGAATACAGCTGTTCAACACGTTACCTCTCCACTGCATTTCAGAGAGCAAGCAACTGCTCACACAAACAAAAAGATATTGACTAATGTGTAAAAAAAAAAAAAAGATTCAGTTGAGTTGCATCTGTTCAGTTCTTGGACACTTTTAATCTTGATAACAAAAAAGTGATTTGAGTAATTTCATTTGATCGACTATCAGTAAAACTTGATTAACAACTTGTCATAATTGAAGAAATTGACTGTTTATGTACAGTAGATGATACAACCCCTGATAGCAAAGAGTCCTTTCACTCATTACAGTGTCAGACAAGATTACTTTAGGCTTGCAGTCACAACGTTGGAAGTGGATCATTCGATCTTCATCACAGTGTAACATAGTAGGATAGTGGTAAAAATCCCACAGTTCTCCTAGACAGCAAATCTGTTAAATAACGAAACAAAAGCGAATGTGAGAGGAAGAGTAAAAGAATAACAAGAGATTAGACACACTTAAGTTTAGGCCAGCATTAATTAGGCAAAGATCTGCCTGCAAGGGTGAACATGTTTTAACTTAATGAAAGTTTGCATATATGCTAGAGCATTATTTAATCTGCTTTATATATTAAGAGAGAAAAGAGGAAAAGAGAGAGACTGGAGGTAAATAATCAGTTCCTTATGATTTCTAAGATGGATCAGAGGTTGAACTGAATATTCAAGATTCAAGATTCAAGAAGCTTTATTTATCCCGAGGGAAATTAAGGTGCAACAGTTCAATACAAAGAAGGAAGGAGAAATATACACTCAATATAACTAAACTACTAAATATAGACTAAATATACATCAAATATTACTAAATATAAACTAAAATAACTAAGTATAACTAAATATAAACTAAATGTATCAACAATAAGAGCAGCATTGCAAATATGAAATAGTGAAATAGTTTACAGTAACTACGTAGGTATATACAATATACAATTATACGTATAGTGCAAATGGCAGTACAGTAATAAGATAGCTAATAAAACTAAGCTGAGTACTAAATACTAAATAAAGTGACATGTGAATAAAGTGACATGTGAAAGTGAAAGTAAAGTGAAATGACAGCATTGAGATGTAATAAAGTGAACTCAGGTTACTGACTCTCCAATGTTCCTCTAACGACCTGAGGTAGATGAGTTAAAGAGTCTGATGGCCACAGGGAGAAAGGACTTCCTGTGGCGTTCTGTGGTACACCGGGGTGGAATGAGTCTATTGCTGAAGGTGCTTCTGTATGAGGTCAGCACCTGGTGGAGAGGGTGAGCGTTGTTGTCCATGATACTACGCAGCTTGCGCAGCATCCCCCTCTCAGACACCACCAGCAAAGAGTCCAGCTGGACCCCCAGGACGGAGCCAGCCTTCCTGACGATCCTGCTGATCTTGTTGGCGTCTGCTGACCTCAACCTGCTTCCCCAGCACGCAACACCAAAGAAGATGGCACTGGCTACCACCGACTGGTAGAACATCTTCAGCATGGTGTTACAGACGTTGAAGGACCGGAGCCTCCGCAGGAAGTAGAGTCGGCTCTGGCCCTTCTTGTACACAGCCTCAGTGTTCTTGGCCCAGTCCAGTGTATTGTCCAGGTGAACACCCAGGTATTTGTAGTCCTGAACAATGTCGGCAGTCACCCCCTTGATGGAAATGGGTGTGGGGGTAGATTTCCTCCTGCGGAAATCCACCACCAACTCCTTTGTCTTGGCGGTGTTGAGCTGCAGGTGATTGAGCTGACACCACTCAACGAAGGAGTCCACGACGACCCTGTACTCCTCATCATTTCCCTCGCTGACACAACCAACAACTGCAGAATCGTCTGAAAACTTCTGCAGATGGCAGGACTCCGAGTGGAACTGAAAGTCTGAGGTGTACAGGGTGAACAGGAAGGGAGAAAGAACGGTTCCCTGTGGAGCCCCTGTGCTGCTGACCACAGTGTCAGATACACAGTCCTGCAGTCTGACAAACTGTGGTCGACCCGTCAAATAGTCCGTGATCCAGGAAACCAGGGAGGAGTCCACCTGCATCGCCGTCAGCTTACTCCCCAGCAGGTCAGGCCGAATGGTGTTGAAAGCACTGGAGAAGTGGAAGAACATGATTCTCACAGTGCTACCGGGTCTGTCCAAGTGGGCGTAGGCACGGTGAAGCAGGAAGATGATGGCGTCCTCCACTCCTAGCTTCGGCTGGTAGGCAAACTGCAGAGGGTCCAGCGATGAACTAACCAGGGGCCGAAGAAGTGACAGGATCAGCCTCTCCAGGGACTTCATCAGGTGGGACGTCAGCGCCACCGGTCTGTAGTCGTTGGAGGTGCTGGGAGGCGCCTTCTTCGGTACCGCAACCATGCAGGAAGTTTTCCACAGCACAGGGACCCTCTCCAGACTCAGGCTCAGGTTGAAGATGTACTGCAGGACTCCACTCAGCTGGGCAGCACATGTTTTGAGGACCCTCGGGCTGACGCCGTCGGGACCTGCAGCCTTGCCTGGGCGGAGCCTGCATAGCACTTTCCTCACCTGCTCTGCTGTGAAGGTCGGTGTGCCATGTGTGGGGGAAGAAAGAGTCTGTGTTGTGTTGATGGGGGAGGGGTGAGGTAGGGGTAATGGTGGGGGAGAACGAGCAGGTACGGTGTAGCTGTGGAGGGACGGTGTGGGAGGGGGGACAGCAGGGCTGGAGGTTCTAAGGGGGATGGTTGTAGAGGAGCTGGGGGAGGGGTAGACCGGAGCCCTCTCATTGAATCTATTGAAGAACAGATTCAGCTCGTTGGCCCGGTCAGGCCCACCCTCTGTTGTCTGGCTACCAGGTTGTTTGTAGCCAGTGATGCTCAGAGAGAGCGACTGTTGCTGGCTGCCGCTCGTAGCAGCGCCGGAAGTGAAAAACAGGAAGTGAGAAACAGGAAAAACATTGAGGCTTTCCTTCCCCTAAATACATAGGCACTGACTACATCTTATTATGGTGAAAAAGAATAAGTCCATTATATATGTTGTCCGACCACGTCCCAAGCAAAATGTATTTATATATATTCCAGATGGTCACAATTGAATGCCGTCTAAGAGAGCGGGAAGATGCAATAGTTTTTTAAATACACAACAGGGCACATTTTAATGATGCTGATCCTCAAAGTGAAAAAATAGTTCTTACTTATCTCACAAGGGAATGTGAATGTTGAACTTTCACTTTTGGTTTTCTTCATTGCGCCACAAACTGACAAACTGACCAGCAGCTGATGAAGTATACTGGCATCTTTAGAGGCCTTCAAAGTTTACATTTGCTTTGGGTTGTCTATACAGTCAAATCACAGCTCCAAACCAACATATCGTCACTGAAATGAAACAACTAAAATATATATTTAATTTCTAAAACTATACCCCACAACTATTAGAAATTTGTACAACAATTCCTGTATAACAGTCTGTTTTATAGGAAAGACTTTGTTTCCATCCATCTTAATTTGATGTGTTATTGTTTTCATTGAAAGCCAAGAGAAGCCAAGCAGCTCCCGTGAGGTGTATACAAAACACTCGCTGTATTTCTCCTAATGGCAGGCTGGAATACAGTTAAGTCTGGGAGGTTTTGGGACATACAGTCCTTGATATAAAGTAGACAGATATTTAAGGGGGTAACTTGTGCTTCATTGTCATTGTTGGCAATGCATGTGTGAATCATTTGGATAAAAGTAAAAACAGATGTTGTACTCAACATTAATAGGGTTACTGGATAATACTTTATAGCAACAGTATTTTGGTCAACAGTAATCATAAGAAGCAAGTTAAACAGTTCTCTGTTATAAGAATTAACACCACTACAGTGACTCATCTGTGTGTTGATGTGCGTGTGTGTAATCACAATGTTGTTTTGCCTGTGAAGTTAGACCAACAGGGGGGGAGTTAGGATTGACATCATTACAAGATAACCATGGATACAATTGTCTTGAGTTTCACTTCAGCTGTCATTTGTTTAGGATTAATTAGAATTGTACATGTTTACAAACTGTGTGGAGCATTCCTTCACCTTGTTGTTTACATTTAGTATCCCTTGCAGGGGAAAATAAGGCTCACTCAACTTGTCGTGACACCTGAGCCTCACAGATGGGGAGTGAGCTGAGTTTAGGGCCGTTTAGCATGAGGGCGAGGGATTGAATAAGCCCCACAGTGTGTGCACAACAGCCGCAAAGATGTGAGAAGTAGGGGCATTTTTGGTAGTTAAAGGCAGATGCCTTTATGGTTTCAGCCCAGCTGTGCTGCTTAAACTGTAGAAAAAACACTTATTTTTTTAAGCATTAATCTCCAACTCCTAAAAGACAAACCTCATTATGCACACAATCTGTTTAAACTTCCCTACATTATTTTTAATGCATTTTTTGGCTCTGAAATGTGTTAATCATTATCATTGCAACTTGGTATATTAGGTAATTGCGAGTATTAATTAGCTTGAGTGTAAAGGTCAACGTGATCCTTGACCTCACAGTAGCTTAGATATCAGTGGACCAGCACAGATCAACACGCACTTAAGATACGTCTGGCAACTGGTGAGAGAGATCAGCAGCAGATTAGGAGAAGACGGATGAACAGAGAGATTGATCGAGAGGAAGTCAGTGGTAGATGATTATATATTTCCCCTTCTCCTCCGCCAATAGGAAAAACTCATCACCCGCAAGTCCTAACGCAGAGCCCTCCCTCCTATGATGAAAATTTAAAAGCCAAATAATGCTATCATCATACATTAGCCTTAATGGGTAACATGACAAGCAAATACTGAAAAAAGTAACTTCTCCGATTGGTATTTTAATTGAAAACAGACATTCACTGCTCTTTTCTACCACCTGGTAAGCTGTCAAAAGATGTGACAGGAATTTAAGCACACAATCGGGAAAACACATTTGCTTTGATCAGGTCTCACCGCAGCTTTAACTTTGTACCCTCTTAACCTTTGTCAGGTTACACTTCACCATATATTAACAGCGATTTCAAAACAAAAGTCCTGGCTGAGTCTCTTGACCAATTGTATAATTGCAGTTGCAAGACTTTCAGAGCTGTAAGCACATTACAAGAGCCTTTCCAGCTCCTTCGCTACTGAAATATAAATCACAGATTTCACATCTTTCTTCCATCAGATGTAGGCCTTTTATATGTTGTTTGCCAGATTGGTGACTGGTAAAATGTTCTTATTGGAATGAAATATGTTCATGTAGGTGGTAACGTATATACTACGCTGCTTAACAAAAGCTGGAAGAATGTCAGCCACATGTGACAGCTCAGCTGTTCTGTAACAATTATATGATTAATATTAGTTTTCATTGGAAGGGAAGTCTGTGTTTAGACTGGTGCCGGGGGACAAACAACACGAGACAGCATAGGTTTTTTTTTAAGGATGAGTGTGCAGCTGTTTGTTGCACTTGGGCCAGATGTTGAGGTCTAATCAATGTGAATGTAAATGTTTCTTTCAGGACAGACATCCTTAAAGCTGCTGAGATACCAACACGTGGCACTGTAAACTATATGTTCTGTATAGATTATTCCAACGATGTTGTACTTAAGGTCTTAAATAGTATCTTCTTTAGCAAATGCTGATGAAAAATTGTCTTTTGTCTTTCAAGGCTTCCATGACTGCTTCAACATAGACACAAAGAACCCTAGGATCATCAAGGGGCCTAAACAAGCCCAGTTTGGATACACAGTTCAGCAACACGTGGCTGCTGGAGGAGAAAAGTGGTAAGAGGCTTATCTTACTTACACAATGCAATGCAGAATACTTTTCTGGAGGTCACTGATGGTAGCATCTGTACAGTACTAAGCTACAGCAAAATGCAGCTGATCAATGTCTTATTATACACCTTGGCAAACATCTGACACTACAATAACCACTTCTTTCTTAGTGTCAAACTTTTATTATCTGTATTTATTGATGTGAATATCAGTTTGTTTTTTTATGTGATATATGTTTTTAGATTCTGTAGAAGGCCTGAATTGACCTTAGTGAGCTTAGGGCAAGAATTAGGAGGTCAAATTCATTCAGCATTAAAACAGATGTGACATACTGTGGTGAGACATTTCCCTCCCCGGAAAAACAGTGATCTACTTTACCTTTGCTGTAGTGTGTGCAGTTTCCTCCCGTTAAGTATGCTTGCAAAACAAACTTTAGTTCTGAGCTACTGTACCTTACATTCATCATATGACCTCATAGCCCAAACTCACACTATTATTAGGCCAACTGGCACCGTGTGGTGGACAAAATTGGTCCCTGGCTACCCACTAGCTTTGCAGAGTTAGGCGTGTGTGCCTGTGTGTGTGTACTTGTGCGTTTGTATTTGTGCAAATAATTAATTATTTTAATATATCTTTACGTCATTTATATCCTCTACAACCTCAAGTACTTCCAGAATGGCTTTACCAGAAAAGAAGATAGTGTTGATTGTTCAATTAAAGCATAAAAGCTCTCTACAAGGGGAAATGTTTAACGGTGCCATAGAATGAAAAACTGGATTTGCCTTGGTATAGTTGAATAAGGACAGCTCGGTAAATTGAACTGACATACTGTGAACCTCAAACACCATTGTTTCCTCCTTCATGTGCAAATCATGAATATGCATACCACAGCGGTAAAACGGGCGAATTACAACAATCCCTGTGTGTGACGTTACATACGGTAACCCAGCCCCAACATTTGCATACACCAGCAGCTCGAAACACGAGCGCTAACACTTACCACTCCGTAACGTTGCTCTCCAATCTGCGATCAACTGGTTGTTCTTCAAATTCATCGGTTTCCTCCTCCGATAAAGGCTCAAACATGTAAGGTTGGATGCCAATAGCCTCCATGGTTCATCTCTCACAGTTTCGCAAACTTCATTTACTTCTGTGGGCTCTGAGGCAGCCATGGATTGCACCTTGTAAACCAGCCAATCGGAGCAGAGCTCGTCATAATTATTTAAATGAGCCCCAAATAAGGCAATTCAGCTTGTTTCATTCTAGGACCAAATCATAGGGTTGTAAATGGGCCTGTAAACCCGCATCTGGACATTGTCTTGGATCCGAGACCTTAACACTCACAGCATTAATCAATACAAACACATTAAGACACGGACACAGAAATGGATGAGGTTCCAATATTATATTGTTACTTAACAAGCATAATACTGTGAAAACACCACGTTGCTCTCAGCAGTCAAACGCGTGGGGTCTCTCCCGATACAGAGGATTCATGTCATTTATATAGGAAGCTTTCTTCCTTCAACGCACACACACACATTCCAATCCTCAAGCATCAGCCTGCTTAGTGAACATATTAATAGCTGTATAGACTTCTGTCTTTTGACCTTGGGAGGCAACAGGTCAGTCTTACTGTCCTTTAAGGTGAATATGAATATTTTTAGACCACTCGCTCGAGAAACTTTCAGAATAACCTTAGAAGTATATAACTTAGATTGCATTAATCACATTTTTTTAGATCAACCAAAGTTATATACTTTCTTTGTAGACATCAGAGAACAATTTAAAATACCAGATAGATGCATTCTATGGCCACTTTAAGGCAAAAAATAACCTGGCTTAACTATTGCATTAACACATTGCAGCATCATCTGGAAAAGCGCTGTTTTGGCCAATTAAAGACATAGTGAAGCAAAGATGCTGGTACTTTGTAAGTAAACACTGTATTACTTTTAACCTCATGACCATTGTGACAAAACATGAAAAGGTTGCTGCCATGCCAACTTGCTATAACCATAAAATCCTCCCTCATTATAGTGTACACTGCTTTTAAGTGTTTTGGCATCAGAATACATCAACACATTTTAAAAAGTATTTTAATGTACCACCTGTAGCTGTTCAAAATCTAACCTTTAACCATTTCATCTTAATGCAGACTCTATGCCTTTGTTCAGCTAGCAATCAGTATCTAGTAGGGAATCCTGAACTGTAACCATAAGGGTTAAACAATCAGTCCTATCATAAGTGTAACATAAGCGTTGTTAGTTGTAACTAATCAAATTATCATTGCGACAACATTGTGGTAGAACTATGGCCCATAACAAATGTAATCGTTCATCATTCCTTACAGAACAGCCCAATGGCATCATTCTAAATTCTGCAAGTTATCCATTCACCCTGGGGCAGCCCATGTTATAATATAAGGCCTATATTGTTGTATATTAAATCACAGATCAGAATGTCTGTAATGTGTCTGTGTATGCGTTTGTGCATATGCAATTGTGAGCTCTTGCAGTTATATCTTTGAGACCCAATTTGAGTCAAAGTGAGACATCCCAAAAAGGTTCCAAAAACGTTGACACACGTCATTGTGTCACATTGATGTCCCTTTATTGTAATGAACATATGCAATGAATAAAACCAAGAGAAACTGTCTTTCTGTCCCAAATTCTCACAAATACACATAACGTATATTAATATACGCATATAAATAGTCCCCAAAACATTCCACAATTTACTTTTGATTGAGTCCTTTGGCAAAACCTATAGTGCCTTTTAAAAAAAGGATTATTCCTGATCTGTTTAAAGATTTACATACAGTAGGAACCACACACAGGATTTAAGAGTAAGAAATATATATTTTCCTCGCTCTATCCTTCAAGGTTCAGTAAATTGGCTAGGGAGTGCAAACCTGTGTGTTCTTGGTGTACAGGAAGGGACAGTGACACACTTGGAGATTGAAGTGACAAACTAGCAAGAGCTGCCAGTTCACAGTAGTCAAAGTCTTCCTGCTCATGTCAGCAGCTGACTCGATTACACTGTAAGATTCAACTTCTTTTCCATTCGGAGCTACTGTCAGCCAAACATGTCTACTAGAACTGAAAAGGTCTGATGAGGCTGATTGGTGTGGAATAAAGGTCACCAGAGACGCTGCTTTCACTGCAGAATAGGTCTGAGATTGAAGTGAAAACATTCACAGTGGTAGAATAAAGCAGCACAGACTGTGCAAACAGAGTCCTGCCAAGTGGAGCAGCAGGGAATTTGATTTTTGGCTTCTTTATTAGATGTTCATACATCTGGTATAAAAGCACCTTTATTCATAAGAAATAAAGAAAAGAGAGAACAAAAACATTTCTGTAAACATTCCTATTTTTATATATCGGAACAATGGTAGAACGAGTTGTTTGGATATTGTGGCTATTCTGTATACTCTCTAACTCTACCCACTGTGACCCACAGTGCTGTGCCTCCTACTTGTATTACACTTTGATTATGACTCTTCTTTCTTCCCGTCAGACAACTCAGTCCAACTTAGTCCAGTTTAGTTTTAAGAAGGCTTTTTAATCAGTGTGCGTAGGTGTGGGTATGTGAACACACAGCTGCATGCACAATCTCAAGATGAACAGTATATTTGGGAGTGTTTCTGTGGGAGTGTGTGTGCATAGTCTGACAGCTCTCAGCTGGACTCAGGAATGTTGCAGGATGTGAGGGAGATGTGAACACTGTTATCGAGTGTGAAAGGATCAAAAAATGATTCAAAAATAATATCTTGGTTTTTTCGTACAAGACTTGGTTTGTTTCATCATGACCACACATCTGAATCAAAGACAGTGTGGCTCAGTTTTTCTCTTTTACCAGATTCATTACTTAAGTAAAAACTCCTATTTCAAGAGGTTTGAGAGGAATTTGTATTTGTTTTCACTGTGATTAATGTGTTGATGAGGCATTGATCTGTGCTGATTAGGACTGAATCTGCTCTTTTTTGTTTCAAACGATATATCTTTGAAGTACCAGACACCAACACAGAACATGTGCTCGCCAAGTGTCGGCACTTGAGGGGGGTTTTCTGCAGTTTGTCTGGGTTTGTGTTTGTTTCTGATGCTTGTAGTCACACTTCAGTCAATTAAAAAACCGAATGAGTGATATACTTGCACAGTTTGTCCCTAGCCATTTAGGCCTTTTAACTTTTAACCTTCCCTTTCCCCTTAATTGATTTTAACTAAGCTTTCAAGAGAATTTCAATTGGTATAATCTGTGCTGGACTGCAGCGTTGTCAACTTTTCCAGAGCTGTCTGATTGCTCCAAACCTCTCAGCTCTGTGTTTGGATAGGACCAGGCTCACAGCTGGAAAGTGACTCAGTTAAAAAAAAAAACTTTTTCATGACCTGCACCTGAAGTGCAGCTAAATTCAAAAGGATTTCTTTGAGGACAAGACTAATAAAAAACAGCAATTGTTGATTCCAGTGTGCTTAAGTAAGTTATTTACTAGAGCTTTTGTGTGTCTGAGGTATTGAAACAGTATGAGTAAAAGAAGACTTGTGTTGAAAATCAATCCCTAAGCATGTGGCATTTAAGTGAGCAGGAAAGAAACTATTTACTCAATTGTTGGCCTCAAAGACATGAAGAAAATTAGACATCTTTGTCAGGTCTGTTGACAGATTCTGTCCATGACTAGTAATGAAGCTACCAAGTTGAGGAAAGGTCAAAAGGTCAAGAATATGTAATTTCCCTACACATTTACTGAGCGTTATGCTGCTCTAAACACTCTTCCAGAGCGAACTCTCTCTTGGGAGCAGAGCATAGGCCTCTTCACCTCCAATTGGTGAAGGCCTTGGGTGTTTATACCTGATGGGATACACTGACCTGCATACTTGAGCAATACACCACAGAAGCCTCCCACTGTTTATTTTTCTACAGTTGTCCTCATTGGAGACCTGACCTTTACTCCTTAGCTCAGTCACGAGTTGCACACCACCAAAACCTACAGGGAGTCTTTGGAGTCTTTCAGCACCAGCCTTAAATAGTGTCCCCTTTATCCAGCTTGTTTACAAAGCTGTAATGAAATATGCTTTTACATTTCAGAGAGCCAAATTTGATCTCAGGGATTTAAGATTAGACACAATACTCTGATTGTTAAGCTTGTGACATTGGGTTAAAGTATTTTACACCAACTTTGCAGATTGTATTGTATCAGGCACAGCTTTTACCTAAATGCTAACATCTGCGTGCTTACAAGTTTAAATCGACAATGTTAAGCAAAGTTGAAACAAATACATCTGCACACAAAATAACTCCCATAAGAAGAATGTAATGCTCTGTAACATGTTGAGCTTTTGTTTGTTTTGTGAATATCGGTGTCTGCACAAATAAACAGGGATTTGTTATGTTAACTGGAATGAATAACCAAATTTCTCTGTGTTGCATATAAACATCATATCCTAAGTTGGATCTTAACCAGGACAACTTTTACACTGTACATGTGAATACACTCATAGACAGCTCAGTGTTGAAACAGACCAGCATGCTTTGTGGGACAATGAACTACAGGCAACAGGCATGGGCTTCGCCATAACTCCCCCTGTCACTGTCTGGTTAATGCTTTAATGTCAATTAAAGGCACTAAATGACCGTCTTTGGAAAATGATTACGTGACCATTACAATTACCCGGATTTATGTGGCAGCATTAACAAAAGAAACATTTTCTTTTGTTAATGCTGCCTCGTAAATATATTAATGCTGACAAATGGAATGTGATGAGAAAGCGTGACATCGGAGAAGCCCGCTCATGTTTGGGGCAGGGATGTGGTTTCACAGCGTATACATCTCTTCCTTCCAAATACGAAAAACATTACCACATTAATAACAGCCTTGGCTTGGGGATGGCGCTTCCTCAAAACCCCAAAAATCCTGTATCCCCTGGTAGCCATGGTAGAAAAGGTCCACGCATTCATTTTGGGTGAAGTTATTTCGGTTTCATTACCGTTACTGCAGTGATGATGCACTGGGGCTTGCATTCGACCCTGATGAGCTCTAAAACATGACTGTTTGAACAGCTTATGGTTAAACTCAGCAGGTCAGCGAGGCGCATGTCCAAGTCAAAGGCAACAATGGTCCCCTTTCATCAAGGTAGCTTTATCCTGACCTGAACTGCTGCAGTGTCTCCTCTAGCCAAAGCATACCAATAACTGATGTCATAATTATGATATTAATATCCTTGAAATTGTGAGCGCTGTAGGAGCCAACATGGTAGAAATGACTTCCAGAGTCTGAGACTTTAAAAAGTTGGCTTCTGGTGCGATAACATTGTAGCTTACTCCCACACTAGTTGCTCTTCAGTGTTCAGTGATAGATTGTTTGAACAACATTTCCTCTTGTCCTCATTGCTGCTTTAAAATACTTTCTGTGGCCTTAAAAAACCCAAATCACATACAGTATGAAACGTCTCTTAAAGAAACTCATTCATAAAGGTGGAATGCTACATTACTTAAAGTTACACCTCTTTTTCTTTTTTTATGGCAGCCTGGTGATAAACTGTCAAATGTAAAGTAAAGTATATTTAATGTATGAATTTTTTTAAGATGAAATTCCTATGATATATTGGAAGCTTGCAGAGGTTAATACAGATGATTGTAAAAAAGGACCAGGTGACGGCAACGGGAAAACATAGACCCGTGTCCTATTTCAATCATTTATGTTTTACAATACCACAAAGGGTTTTAGCTTTTATAGCTTTAACAGATGAAACCATTGGACATTTAAGCTGAATAGTTTTCAAGGGTTTTCTGAGTACAGCATTTGAATGCTTTTTCAGGCTGTGCTCATGAGACTTACCTGCAGAAAGCTGGAAAAACATTTTTGGTAAAAGAATTACTGTCTTGTAGAAACGTCCAATTGTCAACTCTTGTCTGTTGTTGTTCTGACCTGACAAACTGTGGAACATGCAATGATCAATACAGTATCTGAAAGAATGTGATGCTACCATTCACAAAAAAAAATAATCGAAAAATACACACCATCATTAATAAAGTGTATTTCATGGACACTTAATTTCCCTCAAATCATTCCCATCATTTTATGTCATGCTTACCATATTTGTTTTGGTAATGTAATGGAAGTTTCTTAGAAATGTGCCTTCCATTACCAAAAGGTTTTCTTGGAAATTTAGACAGGCTTTGAAACTGGGGATCATGAATATGACATAGAAGTCCTTGCTTCCTTAATTGTTAGAATTTTACCAAAAAGTCAAGCAGTAGGAGGTTGGCCACAGCCGCTTTTGCTATAAAGTGGTGTCAGATGTCTTTCCTCTGGGGCACTGGTGAACTGAGAGTTCCCTGTGATTTCTCTTGTTTGAATTCATAGTTGACCTACTGTAAGAATTGAAGCTTTTCCAGGAATGTGATTAGTTTGCAAGCTGCCATTAAATGCTTGTATTAGGTAAGTATAGGAAATTTGAAGAAAAACATTCAAATACCATAAAAAAAAAAAAGAAAATCATGGTAGGGCGACAGATTGAAATTGGGATGAAATGATGAGTTCTTTGTTCAATTTATTTAACACTCTAAGGCTCAATGAATGTTTAGCACTGTGTTCAATGTATTTCTGAATGTGTGCCATATCACATAACAATCACTATGAGAATGTGAACAGATGAGTTGTCCAATTCTCTCCTATTACAGAATAACTTCAAATGTGACATTAAATAAAGGTTGATTGTTTCTTTTTCTTTTATTCATAATATCATTATAAATACAATTTACACAAATGTTGCAGATATTTCTTGAACTCCCTTTTAAGGTGTTATTTCAGTAGATGTGGGTTTCACATATGGGTTGTACTGTATGGACTGTTGCAGATTGTAAAAAATCCCCCATGAAGAGACAGCTGATGGCGGTCTGGCAGTTAACTCTCATGTTAATACCAGAGGCATTTGGATCGTATGCCTTGTGACTGTTACAGCGTTAACATATAAAAATAGTGAGACATTTAATCTAAAGATATCATGTTACAAACAGACACACATCACAAGACATTGCGTGCATCCCTGAAGGAGTGTCATGAATACCACCAATCATAAATATAACAGCTTAAAGAAGGTTACTTTTTGCTTCGAACACTGAGAGTTCTTATTTCACGTGAATTATGGCTCCATTTACTGTAAGGCCTTTGTGCCCTCCATCAGCCCTGAAGTAAGCACACTAGAACAACTTTATTTATTCCATCAAATCAAGTCATCTAAAACCTTACAGTGACATTTATAAGACCACGCTGACCCCCCACAGGAAACCCACTGTGAAGTTAAGTGCACGACTGACTCTTCACAAACACTAGGTCATGTGAAAAGAATGTCTAGCACTCTAAAACGCTGCCTTTTAACGATGGTCTATGGCGACAAAATTTCCCTTAAGTTTGTTCCCTTAGTCTTCCCAATGATGGCCTCATTGCAGCAGTGATTGATGGGACCTTAATGTTTAGAGAACCTGTTTTCCATCTTGATTGTTATAGTAAATTACTGATAGCCCTACTTCCAAAACTAAATCAGCTGATTTAAGCATGCTAAGATGCTACATTGAAGGTGAACATGCTAACATCATCAAGTGTCATTGCGTAAGCGTAAAGGTATCAGTGTTATTTGTTGTTTGCATTTAACTAAAATAATGCCGAAATGTACTTTGCAGTACATGTGACAAGATAACTCTGCTTCCATATATTTTGCTTATGCAAAATAAGTGTCACGTAAATGCTCATTGAAGATATGGTTGTGTCTTAAAGATATTACTCGCATGAAATATATGGAAAGGTTTTATGAATATAGGTCGAGTGCTGCTGGACATGATTAAACATGCTTAGTTAACATCCTTGGATAAATAAAGGTTTAAAGTCTTCCCGGGTTTTATGTGGGTCACTGATGTTAACAGTCATAGTCATATTCCCTAAGAGGATTAGATACCAGACAAAGACCTACTCTTCCACAGAACTGACAGAGTTGTCAGTCTTGCTGTACTAGGACTAGTTTGCTGTTTATATACATGAATGACAACTGAGACAAAGTGTTAAGCACACTAGGATTGATGTGTGTTTTATCTGATTCTAACTTTTGAATGTTGTGTCTTTGCAGGTTATTAGTGGGTGCTCCGTATGAAATGAATGGCCCTTACCAGACAGGGGATATTTATAAGTGTTCAATGAGCAGACGAACCAACGGCAATGGTTGCTCCAAGCTTAACTTAGGTATAGTATCACAAAACAACACAGATAAAATTCTACCAAAGAGTGGATGCATGTATTGTATGAGTTTTATGTTTACTTGTGTCTCAGTAAACATCATGATGGCATGTGTGAGACTGAAGTGTGGGTATCATACCAATCATTCCACATTTTACTGTTTTTTAAATGGTTTATGTACATTTCCACATGTGTGTTTTACCACACATCTCACCGCATGCTTCTTCATACCGGCTGCACATGTGTGGTGCTGGTTAGGAAGGCACAAGAAGTGTTGTCAAGTAAACGTTTAAATCTGAGGAAGTAGACACTGTTTTGGCTGCCCAGAAAGCAATAACAAACCAAAGTCCCAGATGGTGGAACTTCTCTTTGGTCCCAGGACAGTGCATGTTTTTATGTATGTATGGGTCCGTGCATCCAAGATCCTCTTAGTGAGATTCATTTTCCCTCAAGGAAGGATATCTCTGACCAATGTGTCGGAGCGAAAAGACAAGATGAGGCTGGGAATGACGCTCACATCCAACCCTCAAGACAAAAGCTTTGTGGTGAGTTTAAGCCTTATTGGATTTTACTTATTGAGATGTGACATAACGTTATGGATTTTTGCTGCAGAGTAAGTAAGTAAGAACACATTTAATAAAATAGCAATGGTCAAAATGGAAAAAATCCCACAAGATTGCCTTTTGATTACACGGTTTTCAAACTGCAGCTCTCCGTAGTTCTCAGAGAGCATGAACCTAGCTTTCTGTAATATGCTGAGGTCGATAATGTTTCCTGAATAAATGCTTTCTTTTATGTTTCAGGCCTGTGGGCCGCTTTGGTCCTATGAGTGTGGCAGCTCGTACTACAGCACTGGCATATGCTCCAGAGTCAATGAGAGCTTCAAGTTCTCCAGAACGATTGCGCCTGCCTTTCAGAGTAAGCCTCAAATTATATCTCCTGTTTGACAAACATCCTTGGATGCTTCTTTGTCACAGCAGGGAAAATGTGTTTTCTCCATGTGTGCTTTCATGATTAAGTCTCATCTTTAAATGATTTTCAGGATGTGAGACCTACATGGACATTGTGATCGTTCTTGATGGATCGAACTCCATCTACCCCTGGTATGAAGTGCAGGCTTTTCTCATCAACATTCTTCAGAAGTTCTATATTGGACCAGGTCAAATACAGGTGTGTAAGATTTAATGGTAATGTTCATGTTGGATGAATTGAAATACTGGACTTAATTGACACAAGTATTTTCTTTATCTCAGCAAATTCTGTCATGCTGTGCCTGCGATAAGTTTATGGACGTTATTTTTCTTGTAGGCTAGTATTTTGGTCAAGGAAGTATATACAATTCCTACTTTAGTCAACTGTAAGAAAAAGGGTTTTTAAACATTTAGATGGCTCATTGTCAGTGTCTTTGGTTTCGGACAGGTTGGAGTCGTTCAGTATGGTGAGAAGGTGGTCCATGAATTCAAACTCAGTGACTACAAATCTGTTGAAGAAGTTGTGAAAAGAGCACGCAGTATCAACCAACGAGGTGGAGAGGAGACCAACACGGCTCTAGGAATTAACATAGCACGGTACAGTATCTTAATTTTTATTAAATGAGCAAGACTTCCTCTCCATTCTGCAATTTATTTTAGTGAATGTATCACACATACTGTCACAGCTCACAAGCTTTCAAACAAGGAGGTCGGCGTGGTGCCAAGAAGGTGATGATTGTGATCACTGATGGAGAGTCACATGACAGTCCGGATCTCCAGCAGGCCATCGAGGACAGTGAGAAGGATGGCATCACCCGTTATGCTATTGCTGTGAGTCTGCTAGACCTTTTATTTACTTTATTAGATGACCTACACTTAGTTTTAACTTTTTTTTGTGATGGCTAATGCATTTCCAGTGCAACATGAAACAACATTAACGTTGATATAGTGACCTAAGTGGAGAGTAGAGCCAAACCCAGTTGAGCCCCTGGAGAGCTGCAGTCAAAGGTGTAAGTGATCTTCTTGAAACCACATGCTTATTTAGTTTGTGCCACTGCTGTTAGAACTAATAGCACACTTAATTCCATCCAGTGGCTAAGCTAGTCATGGTAATTTGAGCAAAAAATGCTGAAGTCATTTGGTTGAAAACCAACTGGAACTGGTGACAGCTTTGGCACTGGTGTAAAAAACCTAAATCCTCTGAAACCTGTCCAAAGATGTGAGGGTTATCAAATGTGACAGACTATTTCTGTTGGTTGACACTCAACAAATTCATGCATGGCACTGAAAGACTGTTTAATCTTGAATTCACAGGTTCTTGGCTACTACAACCGTCGTGGAATAAACCCTGAGGCCTTCCTCAATGAAATCAAGTACATCGCCAGCGACCCAGATGACAAACACTTCTTCAATGTGACTGATGAGTCGGCGCTGAAGGATATTGTGGATGCACTTGGAGAAAGGATCTTCAGTTTAGAAGGTTTTGCAAGGAATTTATTACAATGACATTACATTGTCAGACAATTTTGCCCAAAGCAGCTCATAATAAATGCATAAAAAATTGTAACCCTGCTTCAACAATATTAACACATACATGTGTGTTTATGCCACACTGCTTATTCTTATCACTAAGTAGCATCAAGACAGCTTTAATGTACTGCTGCATTAACACATGTTCATGCTAACAGACATTAACACAAATAACCCCCTTAATATAGGGAAAAACCCCATGGCGTTTTCATTTTTTTATTATCAAGTCATAACTTAACAAATTGACTAGCTTCGAGCTTCTTAGTTTTCTGCCTTTCTCTGTTTTCTATCATGTAAATTGATAGTAATTATAATATAATATATACTACAATTAGGGGGGGCATTAAGAGGTGATCGGTCATAATCCTTCATTTCAGTAGTAATGCTTTGATTAAACCTGTTAATTAAATGTACAAATATTTCTTACATGTTAAATGTATCCATTAAAACTTTAGTGCCAAGGCTCCTCCAAGGTTTTACTTTAAGTTGGCAGCTTACATTTCTTTGCTGCTGCTGTGGTTCAGAATTGTAATAGACTGACTTGTTTACACAGGAACCAGTAAGAATGGGACAGCGTTTGGCCTCCAGATGTCTCAGGCGGGATTTTCCGCACACAACGTCGAGGTGAGTCTGACTTCTGCTATCACGTCGCCTCATACCATCTGTCAACATCTACAACAACACACATTGTCTCAATTTCTGGCGCATCATAACTCCTTCCCACAACTTGCCATTTATTACTTTCCAGTCCCCCCCTGAGGTGCCTGCTGTGTGGCCCCAGAGGTTTAGTTCATCCTGATTTAGGAGCCCGTGACAGCCATTTTTCCACTTCAACCGTTCAGTGATGGGTAATAAGACACCACTTCTTCCCCAGGGAAACATACTAGTGAGAAGCTGGGACTGAATATTGAGACAGTTGGGCTGCCGAATGGCTTTGTTTTTCCACTTAATTTACGCAGAGGTTTTTGATTGAATCTGAGAATAGTTGCAGGTGGGCTGGCTTTGAGGATGAAGCAGTTGGAAGAGGAAGATAAGTGCTTCTTCTCTACTGTACCTGCTTCTCATACCATATCAATGAGGTCATTCGTCACTTTCTGATTCTCTCCAGACATTTGCTGATGCAACTGCTTTGATTTTCCAGTTCCCCTTCACAGTGGGATTTGTCAAGGGAGGAATAAATATATCCCATTTAGGACGAAAAATAAATATAACGCAGAATTTGCAGCTGGGTGGCAGCAATGACTGGAAATTTTGTCCACAAGGCCAGATTCCTGAGTTCCTCGACACCACTAACCTGAGTGTTGAGAGTAGGACAACTTATTGGAAAGAATGCTGGGGCTTTAAAAGAGAAAAACAGTCCCGAAAAGACCAGATGGTTTTTGCTGAATGTGATATGTGCCAACTCTGAAGACGGTAATGTTGTATGCTATCCATAGAGACATCTCATGCAACTGCATACAGACTGTCTGCTCTTTGTTTCATAAACCGTAACTAAACAATGCTGAAAATAATCTCATGGCTCTGTGCTTATTTGCTAAACTGATTCCTGTTTTCACCACAATACAGAATATTCAGCTCATCTCTTCGTTTGTTGAGCTGGTATAAAGCGTATATGTCCTCTATACACTTTTCCATGTTTGTGTATGACCGTAAATCTAACCCTATCCGATACAATAGAAGAGGAGAAAAGAAGTTAAAGTCTTAACCAAAGCGAGGCTCATGGCCGTACATGCAAACTCAATAGAAATAGGTCGCTGGTTTATAAGCTTCTAAACTGTTTTGGGTTGCATTCATTTGCCATGGAAACCATTTTGACCAGAACAGCCAACCACATTGGCGTAAAGCTGCTGTCAGAGAGTGACGTAGTGTGAGCGTGGTGAGCACGAAATTCCGTCTTTTAGGAAGGAATCACAAGCCTTCCAGCATAATCTCAAACACTGGAAAATGTGTTGTCTGCATATTGTGTATGGCAAGAAAAAAAACCTCCGCTTATTAAGCAAAGGAACCCTGTAATTACAGTGTCAGTGGTACAAAGTATCATGAACCATGGAAGACAGAGCACTCCTCCTCAATCCCTCCTTGTGTCAGCAGCTTATTGCACTTGCTGGTTTATTTCCATTGTTTGATGACAATTTAAAATGCACTGATCAGGGTTCAGCAGGGATTTGATAATGGGCTTTAAAGCAGACGTACCTTCTTTGCACACGGTTGTTTGATATTGTTTGAAAATGTTCTCCTGTGCTACCAGAGAGAAGAAGCCCAAAATACAGTGTAGATGAGAAACCCAGTTCAGCTTTCATTCACTTAGTGCTGTGTGGCAAAACCTGTTTATAGATTTGCTCCAGCTGCAGCAACCACAGGAGACACAGGATTGGTTCTTTCAGAGTAGATTATTTGTTGTGGCTATGCAATAGGTTAATCAAAATATGATAGTAGACAAACCAAAATAATTTAAACAAATGGGGCCCTTGTAACTATAACTTGTAATGTATGATATGTGCTAACTGTGGAAGGTTGATCTATCTCAAACAGAACTGGGCAAATGGACAACTTTTTAGAATTTTCTCAATAATCAATCAAGTTCAAAAAGGTTTGGTACATTGTTTCCTCATATTGCAATGTACACTCATATTGAAATGTGCCGGTACGCTGCTATGGAAGGAGAAAGCTTAATGTAGTCCAGTGTGGAATCTGAGAATAATGGATTATCTGCATTGTTTGATTTTCTTGCTTCTCTGTAGTGGAAAGGTCATGCTCAGCGACATAAAGGAAGTCTGTTAATGGAGATGAATGCCTCATCTCTTCAGAAATTGCTGAAAAAGAGACCTTCAAATTGGCCACTTATTTAGTGAATGCAATGAAGAGCAGGAAGAAAACCTTGTATCAGATGACTGCTCTCGTTGATCACCTGGACTGATTTGTGAGCAGCTCAGCTGGAAGTTATTCTCTCTTTTTCTGTAAATATTGATGACTTATAAATCTGTCTGATAATCCTATGAGGGATCGGCAATCAGATGACAGGACCCTTTTATAAGACCACCTAAAGATGGACTTTTGATTCCTATATTCCATTCTTCTTCTGCAACTTCCTCATAAAAGTGATCAGACTGAAGAGAGAAAGGGAGATGATTTGAGATGAGGCTGTTTTCTGAAATCACACTTTGTTCCCTGAGTTTATCATCGGCATAAACAATGGTTACCATGTTGCATGTATGAGCAGCATAGACAGAACAAACAGACCATTCTGTATTACTCTGCTATTTTTCAAGTACAAAAAGTAATTATACTGCCATCCCCTACAGGATGGGATTCTGGTGGGTGCCGTCGGGGCTTACGATTGGAATGGAGCAGTGCTGAAGGAAACACGTCAGGGGAAGGTCGTCCCGCCGAAGTCCTCCTATGCACAGGAGTTCCCTGAAGAGCTCAAAAACCACGGTGCCTACTTGGGTGAGTAACACCCAAGAAAATTATTTTAATGGAGTGGAAAACTTCTGACTTGGTCATGATGGATATGCCTATAAGGAGAGAATAAATGGTAAAAAGTATAATATTGTAATCGTAATATTGAAGGCTATGCTTGAACTACGTTTATAGCATTTTCTCCCACGGCTACCAGTTTCTTTACCTCGTCTTGCCCTAGTAGAAGACTTATGGTTTAACACCAACTATATTAGCTGCAACCCATCTCTATTAAGTGTACCCATTGCTCCAATATACCCACTCATATTCAGCCCCATCTCACTCCATCACCACAGCCCTCTGCTTTTACCATCAGTGGTTTGTCTCTGAGCTTATGCACCAAGCTGCCAATGGACAGTATTCTAGACTCGGTAGTAATATGAGGTGGAAGCATAATTTTGGGCAGGCAGGGAGAAATTTAAAGCTGGGAAAAAGGGGGTAAGAAGATGAGAGATGAAGGTGGAAAAGTATACATAGAATAAGTGGAATTTCTAAGTGGGAAAAGAAGAAATCCGAGACAGAACATCCATCTTTGCGTAACTGAATGCAGCTCACTAGGTATCAATTCCTCATATGGCAAAGTTTTACTTTATTCATGAAGATCACTTATATGAACCTGAAAGTTAGGTCCATTTGCTCTTTGGTCTTTGATTTATTTTACAATTTGACTGTAAAGCAATCATTGTACATGTCCGTAGTCAATAGAAGGAAATGGTTATTACAAACATCATGTGTAATATCCTCAATGTGTTACTTTTGTGAGGAAGGGGAGAAAAATGTCTAACTCTATATGCTTCAGTGGGTTGGCAAGCAGAATTAATGTTTGTGTGTTTTAAATAACCAGGTTATACTGTGACATCTGTGGTGTCAGCCAGAAACGGTCGTCTACTCGTAGCGGGAGCGCCACGATTTAACCACACGGGCAAAGTCATCATCTTCACTCTGAAGAACTCGGGAAACCTCACCATCCTGCACTCTCTCAAAGGCCAGCAGGTAGTGGAAACATCCAGCACTTGATAAAAAGTTTATCAGCTGAAGGCCAGTTGCTCTCTGATGTAGGCCTCATGTCTGCTTTAAAAGAGTTCAGCAGTGCAACAAGGAATGTCATAAAACATGGTGATAAAACACTGATGAAGAGCAGCCCAGTTAGTTATACAAGTCTTTAAAGCTGCTCTGCATGGGTTTTTTTTGCTTTGACACAAACATTTGACCTTTTTGAAATCTATATAGAGGAGCTGAAAAATGATAATAATATTCACAATGAATAAATGAAGGTCCAGTTGCACAGTATTTTATCTCAACTATTATTTTGAATCGAATCACTGCAATGTCAACGTTGGTGAACTTTGGCACACACATTTTCAGTGTTGATCAATAGCAAACTGTCTTTCCTGTCATGAAATGATTTGAGATCCTGAAAACAAAGTTCCAGAAGGAAGAAAGGCAAATCATGTGTTGGGATTTAATGGCACTTTCCAAGTTTAGCGAGTTTAAAAATAATCATCATTTGAAGGAAATGTGGCTCTGTGTTAATGTCGGCTACACTCATAACTGGCAACTCTTCACAGGCTGCAGGCCTGAAGTGATCCGGCAGCAGCTTACAATGTACCTTGTCAGCAACAGCTCATCCAGAGCAGCAGATGTTTCTTTGCAGAAAAGTTTCTTGATCCCACAACTTTTGAGAAAAGAGCTTTTTTATAGGCAGATGTTTCTAATATGAAAACCAATAGATGATGCTCCATCTTTATCCAGTGACTGATCTTCCAAACAGCACTCACAGTCTGAGCATCTACAACATCTCTGACTACTTGCAGGGACACAACACAGACCCCTATCCACTAACAGCTTACAACATTCAAAGCAACTCCAAATCATCAATAAATCAGATCAACAAATAGTTTAGAAGAAGCCAAGAGTTTCGTCACCTAGTAGAATGACTGCTTTTAAGATAGTAGAGATCTCTGCCAGGTGTGTCTGAGTCTTTATACTATAAATAAAAATAGAGTCACAAAATAAAGTAACACTTCTTCAACCTATTACTATATTTAATGAACAGTTAAAAAAAAAAAACCTAATCACCGCAACCATGAGTATGCAACTACAAGTCTACACAAAAAAATGATGATGTTTAGTGGTCCAGTGTTTTGCAAGATAAGCCATGGCCAAACTGACATAGATGCTCACACACTCATGCAAGAATACAACTGATTGCATGATCCCTTTAGAGGATTTAATACTGATTTCAGAATTTCATGCATACACTATACATCTCTTTCAGATTGGCTCCTACTATGGCAGTGAGATCGCACCCTTGGACATTGATGGAGACGGTATAACAGACAACCTCTTGGTGGCAGCACCCATGTTCTTCAGTGGAGGCATGGAGAAGGGAAAGGTCTACATCTACAGAGTGACAGAGCTGGTGGGTATAAACTCTGAGAACTCAAACAAATAGAGAAATACAGGGATAAATCAGTTTAAGACTCAGAATTGGGTCAACACCTGTTCAAACTCCAGATGTTTGCATTAATTTCTTCTTCACCAGAAGTGTCCCGTTACCAAACCAGACTCTGTTGCATTCCAGGTCCCCAGTTCTCACACTGACATGCAGCAGGCAGACATTTGACACATGGGCCTGTCCAGGTCAAATGTGCAGATCAAATGCTGCCATGCCAGTGTGCAGACTTTATTAGATGTTTAGTCTGAACTCAACAGGAAAGTATTTTGCCCTTTCTAAGCCTATTTCCAGCAAACCATTCGGAAGCGAGAACTTTCTGTAATAGGAGGAAATGTCCTGCTGCTCCAGGTCGGTCTTGCTCATTGAAATAATAAATGTCTTCAGCTGTTTTGAATGCATTGAATAGGCGTGGAAAATACATTTAAATATCTGATCTGGTCCAAACCATATCACAGGTGGCGGGCCAAGCTTAAAAATCAGAAACAAAATAAATACAGACAGAAATCACTCCTTTAAATCTTCTGTTGAAATCAGGACAGTAAGATTTATGTTCAGGGTGATTAATAATCATAATGTGGTTGATTCAGGTGGTTATTGTTGCTAGAGATGCTGCACAGTGATATCGTTCTGGAAAAGGTTTGACACCCTGGTTCCAGAATCTGTATTTTGGGGTAACAGTGAACACTACACATCCACATATGATTCCGCAGATGTATTTATGCCTGCCTGCATGACCGCACCTCATTTTAAAAGGTATAGGTGTACATTATTGAACAATATCTGTAGTCATGTGGATCATCTTCTGACTCTACCGCCTTAGTGAGCCACTTGCATGGCTGTAGACTCTTGCCTTTTTTATTTAGCATAGATATTTTTACTGTTTCTCATTCAAATATAAATTCAACTACGTATATTAGTTGGATGTCTTGTCTTATCAGAAATACCTGGGATATAGTCAATTATTGTTAAAGAAAATTATGGATAAGTATTGATAATCAATGACGAACTGATATTTAGATGTGTTTGCGACAGACCAAATATTTAAGGTATAATAACTCCAAGTCCAAAGATTTAAAAAAGTGTCTTGGAGAAAGAAAATTAGACATTTAGCTTAAATTGCATACTGGTCGTGACCCTTCATGGTCTCCTCACAAACCATGTGTTTCAAATTTAACAGCCCTGAATATATTTCCCCATTAATCTCCCTCCCAGTCACTACGCACACATCAGGTAGCCGGGAAGGTAAAATCTTCCTTCCTAAATCAAGTCCTTTCCCACTCATTCAACTGAAATAACAAGTGATGTCATGTTTCCTCTGCCAACTTGAAGTTATATTATGAGCTGGGATGCCAAGTGGAGCAATGATATGCATGACTGCTGATGGGCTAAAGTATTTGCCTCAATTTTTTCTTTCAAAATGTTTCCATTCGGGTATTTAGTTTCAAAGACGTGGATATTTTCCCTCCGACTTTATACTCTCTAAGAATAGAACTTCAAATAAATATACTAAAGCTATACAGCATTCTTTAGTCCTTTTACTGCCAGGAGGGTAAATTCCTCACTTTTTTGTTGCCAGATGTTAAAGATATTTGAGTTCACAAAGGCAGAATTAAAGGATTATGTGAAAAACAAAGAAGCTGATCAGAAATGTAGCTTTCATTTTATTTCAGGAAAGATAAAACAAATCTTGTTTGCTTCTTTTTACTGGATACATTCCACCACGATTAGTTGACTAGAGATGGTTTTTGAGATAATTCAAACAACAAACGCTGGATGGAGGGCAGAGAGGAAAACAATCTCTTCCTAGTTCCTGTTATGATAGATCATTAGAAGAACAGATCAGCTCTTTCACTGGAAACTGAATTCTGCCAGAAGGCATACATCAGCCCTCTAGATAACAAATACAGTAGGACACCCTTTACACTATATATGCTATTTAAAAAATGATCCTTCTGGCATTTACTTCTGTGTCCAATAAAGGTTTCGTCCTGTAGAGCTATCTGTGTACGTATTCATACTATATTAAACATATGCATACTATAACAGCTTTCTTTGTGTTTAATGCATGCTTGTGTGTCACAATTAGTATGACATATTCATGAAATATGATATTATACATACCATATAAACCAGCCATGATACTGTAGAAAAGAGACATAAAAAACAAAACACATAGTTGGAGCTAAAAATTGCCTTTATATTATTTTATAATTTATTTACTTATGTTTTTGTTTATAAAGAATATATTATTATTATTATTATTATTATTATTATTATTATTATTATTATTATTATTATTATTATTATTATTATTATTATTATTATTTAGCCTTGTTATTTAAGTTAGTTAAATTTGTTTGTATGCTTTTATATGGAAGGCATGTTCGGGCACTGGGTGATTAGGGTACCTGGTGTAATTGTGTATATATTGGAGACAGGTGGTGGTGGTAGCAGAGCACCAGAAGGCACATAGTTTTTTACCAGTCAGGTAGATTCAAGCTAGGCGGAGAGCCATAGGAAAGGCTCTAGAAAGGCAAGATTGGAAACTGTGTTATTTGTGAATGATACTACAAATAAACGCACAA